>NW_017670647.1:0-11870 GCF_001879085.1 Nicotiana attenuata | reverse complement strand
TGTTCGGGTTCTATCCCAAAGCTTGAAGCAATGAATGGGGTGACATAAGACAAAGAGGACCCCGGATCAATAAGAGCATAACAATCAATGGCCTGAACGGACAAGATACCTGTAACAACATCTGGAGAAGCCTCTGCACTCTGGCGACCACTCAAAGCATAAAACTGGCTGGGTCCACCTCTACCACGAGCTCCACCCCTAACTGCATCACGCCCTGCTGAGGCTGGAGGACGCACGGAGGATGTGGCGGCTGAAGAACCAGATGACTGAGCAAATCCCCTACCCATGCCCTGACTGGGCGCGCGACAGTCCAGCTGGATATAACCTCTCACCTCGCATCTAAAACACACCGAGATATCCAAATAACAAGTCTCAGAATGGAACCTCCCACACTTGGGGCATGGAGCCCTCCCCTGCTGTTGTGATCTCCCTCTTGGACGATCGGACTGATGGGGTCTCCCACTGTCTGAACCTGGTCTCAGATGACTGCTCTGCTGATAACTGTGCACAGATGGCGGTGCGCTCACTGAAGACTGAGCATATGACTGGGATGGCCCTGATGGCCCTCTCCTCTGAACCGGTCTCCCTGAGTGACCCACTGATCGAGCCCTGTTGCTACTCTCCCTTTCCGCCCGTATCTTCAGCTTTCTAGCCTCTATGGCCTAAGCGAATCCCACAATCTTTCCAAAAATTCCATATCCCATCGTGTAAGGCCGCTGTAGCAGCCTCATTCACCACCAAAGGACTAAGGCCCTGAACGAATCGCCGAACTCGAGCATCCATGGTCGACACTAACTGAGGAGCATACTTGGACAATCTCACAAACTCCATATGGTACTCCCAATCACTCATACTGCCCTGCTTGAGGACCTCAAACTCAGTGGCACGTGCTGCCATTGTCTCGGCGGGCAAGAAGTGGTCCATAAATGCATCTACAAACTCATCCCATCTAGCCGGAGGTCTTCCCTCTGCACGGGAATCCTCCCACATCTCGAACCACGAATACGCTGCTCCCCTCAACCGGTATGAAGCCAACTCAACTCCCTCCATCTCCGAAGCCTTCATAACTCGAAGGGTCTTATACATCTCATGAAGGAAATCCTGCGGATCGGCCCCTGGGTCTGCGCCTGAGAACTCTGGAGGGGCTAACCGCAGAAACTGGTTGACTCTGAAGTTGGCGGAATCTCCCTGTCCGTTGGAGGATACAGGGTCATCATGAGATCTCTGGGCCTGAGCGGCCACTAACTGGGTCAACATACGGATGGCTCCTCTAAGGTCCCCATCAGGAACCCCGAGACCGGAAGCTGGAACTGCATCAAAATCAGGAATATCGGCGGGAGGGATGGCAGCACCCTCTGCCGCAGCAGGAACGGGAACACTTTGGTCTGGGATAGATGGGCCAGGTAGATTCAACACCGGGGAGTCACTCTCACCCACGACATCAGGTACATGATTCATAGCCATACTTGGGCTGGCTTTGGCCCCAAGGCCGAGTGTAGCTCTCTTCTTAGGTGCCATTACTGAAAAATTTGGAACAGAGCACGAGTTAGATATAGATACTTTCACGTTTCACTTCACCACGCGATATAGAATAACAAAGAAGAGGGTAACTTCCTAAATGTCCATGTAGCCCCCTACTTATAGATGTGGTCGATAACACACCAATATAAAGGGCTCTACCAGACACGACTCTGAGACATCCTAGGACTCTTTTAAAATCTTAGGCTCTGATAAAAAGTTTGTCACACCACAAAACTGAAGGGGCGTTACCGGCACTCGACCGGGTAGCCCCAGTCAAGCGGACCTGGGTGACATTCCTATCCCACGTGCTACCCCGTGTTTTCATTACTCATTTATCAAAGGAAATGGCTATTTATAATTTAAACACCTTTTTTACGAAATATACATAACATACATGGTTACTTAGCGAGGTTTACAAGTTACACTGTCCAAATACAAGATACATAAGTACATAGCCCACGTTTCCTGTCTACGGAGCCTCTAAGGATACAAACGAGTTTTATAATACTTGCCGGTAACAAGGCTCCGGCTATACCTTACACAAATACCAAAAATAAGACTCCGGGAAGGAAATCGGCATGAGCCACGCAGGGCCCTGAGAGGAAAGGGGCTCACCAATTCAGCTGATGGGAAGTGAAGGAGTGCTACTGTCGGTGGACCGGAGTACCTGCTATAGATCCACCTATAATCATAACACGAATGTAGCGCCCCCAGCAAAAGGGACGTCAGTACATTTGAATTGTACTGGTATGTATGAACAAACTTTACCCCAAGTAAACTCAAACAATACACAAGTAACGAACAGTAATAAAAGCAACAATCAAATGCACATGAAAGGAACAACCAAAGCCAAACAAGTTTAACAATCTCTCCTTTTCCCCTTTCAACATTATTTCATCACATCAATGATTTCACAACTTTCTCATATTTTCATTTCAATAGTGATTTCGATCACTTTTCCAACTTTATTACCTCAGCCACCCTTATTACCTCGGCCACCATAATCACTACAACCCACACCTTATTACCTCGTGTTGCGGCGCGCAACCCGATCCCACCGAACAATCACATTCCACACAACAACAACAACAAATCACATTTCACACGACAACAACAACAAATCACAAAGAATTTTCATAACCATCAATACTATTTCCATCCTATACAACAGCCCGCATACAATTTAAGTCACAACGATAATTCCCCACGACAAGTCGCATACGATATTACCACAGTTGTTTCAATTGCATCAATCACGATTTCTTTCCATCATTTGTTACACAGCTTTTACCACATAAACACATTCACACACACGCACTTGGTTTGTTGCCATTTACTTACACCATTATATCGGGAGACGTAACCAACAACGTTCAAGGCATATCAATCACAAGAATTCAGAAATAGTCCACATAGGTATCACATACCAAATACTCGTACACCAAACAAGGTGACTTTACAAAGGTCAAAGTTAGCCATACATACCCGGAGTCGAATTTCCATTTTTAACTTCTACTTTCAATTCACCAAACAGCCTAGTACCGTCAATCTAGTTTACATGTTAACACATATATCTTAGAATTGAAGTTCACAAATACAATCCAAACATATTTAGGTGATCAACTGCTCTTTTTTTTGCAAATCTTTACTCCTACCCAATTCCTCTTACTAGATTCTAGATATTAAAGAACATGCATGTATGGTTCAACTTATATTTTCAAGAATCAATTCATGAGAACCCCCTTTTTGTTTAAATCTGAAAACCAATGAAAAAGGGTTCGGGCTTTTACCTGCAAGAACGAAGATGAAGATAATTACTCGAAAATCCTGGTCGTGGTAACCTTGAAGAACCAAATTGATGAAGGTAGCACTTCCTCTCTCAAGAACTCTCTCTCCCTTCTCTCTAGTTTGTTCAGAAAATATGTTAAAATAAGGGGTTGGGGTGTTTTATTGAAGAAGGGGTCGGGTTTAAAATTTGGAAAAATAGGAGCCCCGAGTTAGGTATGCGATCACATTTGCGATCGCAAAGAAGAAACGCGGCCCGCAGAATGGACCGCAAAAGTGCTCCAAGAATCTTACCCTTCTGTCTAGGTTTGCGGCAGAAATGCGGTCGGCATACACATTCTGTGGTCGCATAATGCACCGCATAACTGCGCTTTAGAAAATTCCAAGATGATTATGCGATGATTATGCGGTCCGTATATTAGTTAGGTGATCGCATAATGGACCGCATTTTGACCTCAAATTTGACTAACACACTGAGTCACCTTGCGATAGAAATGTGGTCTGCATACTTGATTTGTGACCGCATTATGGACCGCAAAATAGCACTTTTCTGGAAAACTTTGATTCTTTGATTTTTAAATGCGTAGATCAGTACAAAGGGTCCGAACCGCAGCGAGCTTGCTCGCCGCGAAGAATTTTACACATTCCTAACACATACTCGGAACTGGGCACTACGAGCTACTAGGTTTTGAGTACAACTTTTCACGGGGCCTTATAGCTTGCTCAACAATCAAAGATGTAAGAGGCCCAGTACTCAGCCTCGCAGTACCGTGAACAGCGATTGGGCCTTCGACATGAGAGTTGGCATCGTCTACCATATTAAACTCCCAGAGCGCTTGGGCACCGTGATCGGTTGGTATTATTAGCTCAGTAGATTGAGCATTCTGTTAAGCTGATGAAGGTCATCTTCTTCTATGTAGAGAAGCCCCGTCATGACTAGCTTCCCCATCATCATCAATCACCATAGTGGCTGCAGCAGGCTCGGGCACGACGCTCTTCTCCATTTTATTTTTACCGTCGACCGTAGAGAAACATCGCCGTTTTTATTGCTTATTATCCGGCTAAGGACTCGGAGAAGAAGCACCTGCACCGGAAGCAGGTCCAATGACACCCATTCGAGCGAAGGCCTCCTGCAACAACGTCGCCGCATCTACGGGATCAACCAAAACATCCTCCTCAGGGACAGTAACAGAGCCCTTTCCAAAACTTATTTCAAACTAATCATTCTCAAAACTGTTTCCAACTCAATTCTTTTAAATCTATGTGAAGCACTCTCACACATACTCTTAGGCCACTTGGTTCTGCCCCTTTTGTATGAGCCTTGCCTTGGGACCCTTGAGTTCCCTCTGAACTTGGACACATAAAAGCTGGCCTTTCCACACTGCACTTACTCTGTCTTGGTTATGCAATCTGGGTGTCAGCACTGCCCAGGACCCCTAGAGGTCCTTAGGGAACTCTGACACACCCATATATGAGAAAGACTACGGAACAATCTTGGCACTTGAGGTGGTTTATTACATAACTCAGGGAGGAAGTCTTAATCAGGTGCTGAAAGTCTCGGCCTATTTCAGGCTCTCTATAGTGTAATTTTTACTTTTCTTATGTAATTCATTCACATGGTATGTAATCATTTGTAAAAAAATATTTGGATAATTAGTGAAAAGGGCGGGAATTTACATGTTTGTGGGGTAAGGCGGGTAGAAACCATACCTATAGGACTTTACATTTTTTACTATGTTTGCCTTACCATGTTAGAAACCATGCCTATAGGGTTTTACAATACTTGCCTTACCATGTTAGAAATCATGTTTAATAGGTCTCAAAATCTGTTTCACAAATATAGCCATGCCTATAGGATATAATTTAATCCAGCTTCTGTTATAACAAGTGTTACATGTTTTCTTTCATTGGTCATCATGCCTGCTAAGTTTCTGAAATCAGTGCTAAACAACTAGATGTCATGCCTATAGGGGATAACTCTAGAAATTCTGCCTATAGATCTCAATTAGTTTAGTTAAGTCAATCCAGTCCCCGTTTTTTGTTCGTTTCGTCTTTGTGATTAGTGTTTAACTGTCAACGTGTTAAATCAGTAGGCACGCTTGATTCGGACTTCTTTTCTAAGTCATGTAATCAATCTGACTCTGTTATTATCATTTAAATACCTTGTTAGGATCTGAATGTGGACCTTATCTGTGTATGAGTCGTGCTGTCTGTGTGCATTACTTGTGGAGGTATATCCGAGCCTTCTATCTGTTTTCTGTGTTTTCCCCCCCTAAATGCAGTCCTATGTGTTCTTGTTTGTCGCCTAGTATTTTGCCTTTAAACCTGAGGGTCTGCCCAGAGCCCCCACCCCTTTTATAGGATAGGAGTCCTAAATTCCTCCGGGACTGATAGGAAGGGACGGGTAACAGCATGCAATAGGGGTCGAGACCAACCTTCGCATTAATTACCTTTACGGGGCGGGAAAGGGTAGATATGGATATGATGACCGGTGCGCTAATGCCACGCGTAGCCCCTTTCTAAAGAGTGATTACCGCGCATTGCACTGATGTGATCCTATAGGCTAACCAACCTAGGACACCCCTTTATATTCACAAACACGCTTAGATTGTACTTCTTTTCAAAATCTTGTTTTTCATTAACTGTTTTTTTCAAACATCTGTGTATTTAAACTTAAATCCCCTACTATATGAGCCATACTTGTTTAATTGTTAATTGTATAAATACACAAAAACTGTCTGGCCGGGAACCACACTAGTGGATAATGAGGGGTGCCTAACACCTTCCCCTTAGGATAATTTCAATCTCTTACCCTATCTCTGGTTACCAAACGTAGTTATAGATGAACCTTATAGGTGCCTTAACGCACCTTAAATCGTTAGGTGGCGACTCTTCAAAAATGCAAACCCTTTTCCCAAAAGGAACGAGTTGTCTCATTTAAAAATGTCATAAATCGGATTTCACGTGAAAAAAGGGGCGCGACAGCATGGGGACTCTGCTGGGGATATCTAGGCTTTTACCATTTCATACTGTTTTTGTGAATTTGTTCCCTTCCTATTTACAATTATTTGTTTAATTCCTTTAAGAGTTTAATTTCTTTTTCAAAAGCAAAACTGACATATCTTTCTTGTTTCCTTCCTTTATAGTTGCTTTAAATTATAAAACTGTTGTATTTATCGCTTTCTTAACGTGCAAATACATGTCAACAAGCTTTTAATTATTGCATAATCATGCTCAACATCATACTCCCCTCGTGCCAAACAAAATACTATAGCAACGCTTGATGAGTGGTTGCACCCTTCCTTTATCATTACCCCCTAAAATTCGGAAAGGCTTATTTGCGGTAAAACTAGTCGATCAGCGGTGCAATCGACAGTTCCGTGCGTTCCCCTTGAGTTGTCCGGTCAAGGGTGCCAGTCTAAAACCCCATAGAAACCTTACTCTGTTTAAATTGCGCATGCATCGTGGTCAAACCTAGACGCATCAGTTATGTTGTCCACATAATGATACTTTAAGATAGCCTTGTCCAAAATTCCACTAGGGTTTCCCTAAATCCAAATGGACATCATCACGTTCTGTGCATTTATTTGGGTAACTAAATGCTTCATACTAATTGTTGATGCTAAATAGTCGAGTCTTGTGGGGGTAAGGGCCTAACCTTGTTTGCCTTGTAGAAATATGAGGCACGAAGTCCGCAGATTCGGCATGGTCACCAATATCCACCCGAGATTGCTAAGTTGGTGGGAAGATTTACATTCTAGTGACAAAACCCTCGTCAGAAAGTATCTGGGCAATCTACCATCCCTCCTGGAGATCCAGCCTTACAACATGATAATAGAAGCTGCTACCTTATTTTGGGATTGTGAAAGGGTCGTGTTCCGCTTTGGGGACATCGAAATGACACCTTTGCTAGAGGAGATAGGAGGACTGGCCGGTCTAGTGTGGGAAACCCCGGGTTTGCTAATGCCTGAGAATCGCACAGGCAAGGGTTTCCTAAAAATGATGGGTTTGAAGAAGAATGCAGAATTGGTATTCCTAATGAATCGTACATCCCTTTTGACTACCTGTATGAAAGGTACGGTCACAACTAATCATACCGTACCTACCATGACGAGTTTGCCATCACATCTTTGGGACATATTCATCGTAGGGTTTTGGTCTTCAAGTTTTGCTTTCTGGGTCTGATCGTGTTCCCAATGAAGAAAGGGAGAACCCATACTAGGCTAGCTATGGTAACCATGACCCTAATGGAGGGGATTCGTGGGCAGACATTCAGCATTGTACCCATGATCATTGCAGACATATACCGAGCCTTAGAGAAGTGTCAACGAGGAGTGAAACACTTCGAAGGTTGCAATCTACTACTTCAACTTTGGTTCATGGAACATCTCCAAAAGGGCGAATACCGACAAGAAATTCAGCGAAGGTCCTAGGATGACCACATCGCTTTCCATCATCCAAAGTGAATGAATTACATCCCCGACATGTTCGCTCAGCCTAAGAATGCCAAAGAATGGGTTGAGCTCTTTGATAATCTGACTGAAGAACAGGTTCAATGGATGTTCGAGTGGTTCCCGACAGAGGAGTTCATCGCCCAATCCAGAGATACACCTTTCCTGATACTAATTGGACTAAGAGGAACATACCCTTACGTCCCTCTTCGAGTTATGAGGCAAGCGGGTAGGAGGCAAGTCATACCCAGGGTCGACAAGATGTGCTATCTTCGAGCTGACTTCCAAAATGATGATAGTCCCCACAAGTGCCAAGCCCAGTACATGTGACACTGCAAGATCGTAATGGGGAAAGACACCATCGAGCCAGAAAGATATCATGCCGGTTATACCCCTTTCTATTCTAGTTGGTTGGAAGATAATTGGCATGGTCTGGGCCAGCCACGGTTCGTTCGAGGTCACAGAATTATAGATGAAAAGGCCGAGGCGCAAGTCAAGTACAACCAGTTGCACAAAAGGATCCGTGAATGCGAGAGCGAACACCGCGAGATACAAGAATCCAGCCAGAAGCTTATTGAGGAATGGAAAGACATGGCTATCAGTGCCAACAAAAGGCTAGGATACTTGGAGCGAGGCATAGTAGAACTGGAGGGGAAATTTCTCAAAAGGGTTGAAGACTGTCAAAAGGCTGAAGGGACAGAAGGTGGACATCTAGCCAGAGCATACCTGTTGCTGGGACTTCGCAAATTGGGGAAGCTGTTCGACGGAGCCAAGGATGTCGAATCTGGGGAAGGTCCTTCTGCGACCAAATAGATAGGAATTTACTTTTTCGCTTTATGAATGTAATAAGGCCAATGGCCATTAGTGACCTTTATTTCTTGCTTATTTAGTGTCGTTTTGGGATTCGCCTATTTTTTATCAATAAAACTAGGCATTTAGCATTCTAAGTTCTCCAGATCAATTTGTCGCTAGGCCTACCTCGGGCACAAAGAGGTTCCCAAATTAGGACATGCTTTACATTCCCGCACAATGTGTTTAAATATTGCAATACTTTTTATAATCCTCACTGACTCGATTACCTTTTTGTTTTTATTTTTGTTTTCTTTCTTTTTTCCCCTCCCCAAAAGGTTAGTTCGTGCACTCTGGCATCATCATCTTATTTCACAAGATCCAGGGGCCCTCCACCCACTCCTCCTCTTAGTCCCACTAAAGGCAAGAATAAAATGGAAGATTTGAACAACATCAGGAAGGAGAACACAACTGAACGGGTAGAGGCCACTGATGGCCATGGTATTCGGGTTCCTAACGAGAATGTGTCACAACTTGAACAGAAACTGTTGAAATTCCAAGAAGAGCTCGATCAGGTTCGAAATCTAGCAAACCTGTCGTTTTCCCTCAACAGCCGAGACATCAACTTCCCCAACGCTCAAAACCCTACACCTCTTCAAAATATCCCAAAATGGCAATCATCCTGCACCTCACCATCACGCTGCTCCACCAAAGAACCAATGTAACACCTGCCAAACTTCAAACAACACTTCACTACTCATCCCAGAACCTCTGAACGCCACAAACGACCATTTCCACACCCATACACCAGGCCACCATAACAATCATATCTACGTGGAGACCATGCTACACCCCACCCAACCTATCTCATGCACACTTGAGTCTGATGAAAAGGATCTGCTTATCAAGAACTTGGCCGAGGAACATTAGAAACTAAACAGCCGGATTCAGGGCGTTGAGGGAAGCAAAGGAATCGAGGGGCTAAACTATGAGGACCTTTGCATACAGCCCGATGTCGAATTGCATGACGGGTACAAACCTCCTATGTTCGAAATGTTTGATGGTACGGGTGATCTAAGGGTCCATCTGAGCACATATTGCGACAAGCTGGTTGGAGTAGGGAAGGATGAAAGGATCCGCATGAAGCTGTTCATGAGGAGTTTGAAAGGAGATGCATTATCTTGGTACATCAGCCAAGATCCCAAGAAGTGGTCAAGCTGGGTAGGCATGGCATCTGACTTTATGGACAGGTTCAGGTTTAATACAGAGAACGCGCCGGACGTGTTCTATATCCAGAATCTAAAGAAGAAGCCCGCGGAGACATTTCGCGAGTATGCTACTCGCTGGAGATCCGAATCTGCTATGGTCAGACCCGCCTTAGAAGAGGAGCAAATGAACAAGTTCTTTGTCCGGGCTCAGGACCCACAGTACTATGAACGGCTGATGATGATTGAGAACCACAAGTTCTCCGATATTATCAAATTAGGTAAAAGAATTGAAGAGGGTATTAAAAGTGGTATGGTCATAAATTTTGAAGCCTTGCAAGCTACAAATAAGGCTTTACAGTCCGGCGGTGTGTCCAAGAAAATGGACATAGGGGCCGTGATGGTTGCACAAAGGACCAAGTCTCCCCTCTAATACAAAACTTACCCGACACCTCCACTCACATACCAGCCAACCCCAAATTACCAAGCACCCTCACCCTCGTACCAAGCTCCGCCACAAACTTATCAATCATCTCCACCTCCTACATATCAACCTACTTCACCCAGATACTCCAAACGTTCTCATGTATACCAAACCTATAATGCTCAACCATCCCATTATCAATCACCCCCTGCACGCCAAAACTTCCCTAGACCTCGACCTAATTTTAATCACGGACCTCCAAAACAATATACCGCCATCGCTGAACCCATCGACCAGCTGTATGAGAGGCTCAAAGCTGCTGGATATGTCACCCCCATCCCTGCTGCAACCCCTGAGAATCCTTCTCAATGGGATAACCCAAACAAGTCCTCTGCATACCACTCCAGCACAAAAGGGCACACCATCGATGAATGTCGCTCTTTGAAAGACAAAATACAGTCTCTGATTGATTACAAGATCATTGTGGCAAAGGAACCCGCTCCAAACGTCTGCAACAATCCTATTCCAGACAATAAGGGTGGAGGTATCCACATGATTGAAGTAGAAGATGTCTGGGATCCCAAGGCATCAATCGGGTTGATCGCAGAAGGTGATGACCCAAAGAAACTGGCAATCACTCTCAAACCAATCATAGTCCAGATCCAACCATCTGAAGACGCTAAGGTGAATATGTCTATACCTCTTGAGTTTGAAGCAACACCACCCGCAAAGACACCAGCACCAATTGAGGTTGAATTCGCGCCTTCAGCAAATGCACCCGCACCATTTGAGGTTGCAGTCTTGCCACCCAAAGCGCATGTTCCATTCGAAGTGGCGATGTCAACCATGCCACCCTTCTATACAAATGTTATACCCTGGGACTGTGCAGCCGAGGCGAGAGGGAAGGGCAAGGCCAAGATTGAAGAAACTGTCGTAGCACAGGGTATGACAAGAACTGGTAGAGTCTATACACCTGAACATCTAGCTGAATCAAGCAAGCAACTTCCAATTGGCCACCTATCATTGAGACAGGTCCGCACGACCTTTGGAGGGAAGTACAGGCCAAGGAGTATTCGGTGATCGACCAGTTGAACAAGACGCCAGCACAAATATCCATTCTCTCTTTGCTGCAAAATTCTGAGACACACAAGAATGCTCTGTTAAAGGTGCTGAATGAAGCGTATGTACCAAATAAATCACCAGCGGGGAAATGGCTAATATGGTAGGACAAGTTCTGAAAAGCCATAAGATCACCTTTTATGAGGACGAGTTGCCACCTGAAGGGCTGGGGCACAACAAAGCACTGCACAGCACCGTGCAATGCGAAGATTATTTCATCACCAGGATCCTGATCGACGGAGGTTCTAGTCTTAACATTTGTCCGCTGGTAACACTCAAGAAGTTGGGCAAAGGGCTGCATGAGATAAAGGATGGAGCAATCAATGTGAAAGCCTTTGATGGTTCTCAGATATTCACCATTGGTGAGATTAGTCTATGCCTGCAGATGGGACTAAGCTGGTTCGAGGTCGATTTCCAGGTAATAGATGTACCAGCATCTGACAACTTGCTGCTGGGACGGCCATAGATCCATGTTGATGGGGTCGTAGCATCAACGCTACATCAGGCAGTAAAGTTCGAATGGAATCACCAGGAAGTGATCATTCACAGTGACGATAGCAACCCTATAGTACAGTC
>NW_017670646.1:483897-521152 GCF_001879085.1 Nicotiana attenuata | reverse complement strand
AGGAAAATACATGATTAGGGATATTAACGGTCCAAAATCCCCAAGATTTTGAATTAGGGTTTTTGGCCGAAAAAATTTAAGTGAGGATTCGAGCAAACCCAGGCAAATTCGAGGCAAACGGCATGGGGATTAGATAGAGGAGGCTCAGGCGGTCACAAGGTGTTAATTTTGGACGTTTGGTATACTTTTGTTTTGGCCGGAAATTATAGATTTAAAATTCGAGCGTTGGTTAGGATTCGGGGAAGTAGTGTGTTTTGCGGTTGGAAAGAGGAGGAAGAGAGGAGTAAGGGTGTATTTTTTGAGCTGGTTGGAGCTTCGCCGCTGGCAGCCGGCGTTTCCGGCCGCGCGGCGGACGGCGAGGCGGCGGAAACGTGGGGAGTTCATGGCGGCTAGGGTTCTTGAGAGAGGGGGGTTCGAGAGAGACAGTGAGGGGGTAAGGGGGGGGGGGGATTCCGACACTTTTATACCCTAATCCTCATCAGTTCCGGACCGTTGACGATTGACGAGATCCAACGCGTCGTGATTAAAATAGCGAAACGGCATCAGTTTTTGAGCATAAAAAAAAAAACTGGACCGTGGGAGCTCGATTGGACTGGGCTGGACGGGTGGGGTTGATTAAGGGGTTTGATTTGGGCTTGAATCACATTTGGCCCAAAACATGGTGTCTTTAATAAAGACCTCTATTTTTGCATTTTCCCTTTTTTTTTCTTATTGTTATTATTTATTTATGAACAAAGACCTGATTTAAATCTAGAATTAAAACTAATTAATTTCAAAAAATTAACCAAATCCTAATTTTAAAAAGAAAAACTAAGTAAAAATACAACATGACTATTTTTGTTATTTTCTGGATTATTTTGTAATATTAAAGATATAAAAATGGAGTCCTAAATTCAAGAAGGTACTATATTTTTTGTATTTTTTATGAAGTTAATACCAACCTAAAAATGCACATAAAAATGCAAAACAAACACAAAACTATGCAATCAAATCCTAAAAAATCAAATAATTAAAGAAAAATCCTTAATTTTATGTATTCTATAGGAATAATTCAAGCGAGCGCAAAAATCACGTGCTCACAGCTGCCCCTTTTTTGTCAGAGACACGAAGGGTTTTCGGGCCAAAGATAAATGAGCAACCTATGGGATTTTTGCCTGCTTACGCTCCATGAGAAGCTTTCTTTTTAAAAAACCGTCTGACGAAAACCCTGTTTCAAAGGTGCCTACATATCCTTGGCTATAAATGAATCAGGTCAGTGGTGTAGTTTCTGGAAGGTTTGGTAGCTGAGGACTACCAGGAGCTGTGATTTCACTGCTGTGTTGCTGCTGCTACTGCTAGCTGAACCCCACCCTTATTACACCAAAAGAAAATCAAAAGCTAAGCTAGCTAAGCCTATCAACTATGGGTTACAAGATTCCTATCTATAAATCTCTTGAATTTGATCTGAGTCTTAGCTGATTTTGCTGTGGACTCCGATCTGAATCTTGATGCTCGCAAGTTGCTGGTGTTGTGGTTTTCTTTTTGCAGCATTGAGTCAAAATCGGGCCAACGGAGCTTGTGACTTCAATCAGATTTGAGCAATCCGCGCCCTTGCTTGCTTCACATTTGAGTTCATCTTCTTTTTTTTTTTTTTTTTTTTTTTTTTTTTTTTTTTTTTTTGTTCTTTCCTTCTTTTCTTGATTCTGGATGGAGATTTATTCCATTGGTCATTTTACATATTGCGTCTTGAGGGTGACCTGCTTAAGATACCAAAACAAACAAACGAAACGAATTTTTTCTGCCCAGTATTTACTAGGAAAGTTTCGTCGTCAGTTAGTTTGACACACCTTTAAATCAAATCAAATCAGGAATTGTAGAGAGATCCTCGTTTTGTTCCGGGATTTTGAAAGCAACGGCTCCACGGTTATGTCTCCGGGAGATTCTCGCGGGTTTTTATCCCTCCTATGTTGTTCCGGGATTTGGAAAGAAAAGGCTCCACCGCGTTTTTTGTTCCGGGAGATCCCTCGCTTTTTGTTCCGGCGATTTTGGCAAAGCACGGCCCACGATTTTTGTTCCGGGACATCCCCGGTTTTTGGTCCGGATTTTGGAAAGAAAAGGTCCTCGGCTTTTTGTTCCGGAGATCCTCGATTTTTGTTCCGGGATTGGAAGGAAAAAGCTCCACGGTTTTTTGTTCCGGAGCGTCCTCGGTTTTTGTTCCGGGATTGGGAAGAAAAGCTCCACAGTTTTTGTGCTGGGAGATCCTCGTTTTTGTTCCGGGATTTAGAAAGAAACGGCTCCACGGTTTTTGTTCTGGGAGATCTCTCGGGTTTTGTTCCAGGATTTGGAAAGAAAAAGCTCCACGGTTTTTGTTCGGGAGATCCTCAGTTTTGTTCCGGGATTTGGAAAGAAAAAGCTCCACGGTTTTTGTTCCGGGAGCATCCTCGATTTTGTTTCCGGGATTTGGAAATAAAAAAGCTCCAGCGTTTTTTGTTCCGGGAGATCCTCGGTTTTTTGGTTCCGGGATTTGGAAAAAAAAGGCTCCACGGTTTTTTGGCCGGAGATCCTCGGTTTTGGCCAGGATATTTAAGGAAGTGGGATCCTATGCTACCATGATTTGTTTTTCTTTTGGGATTTTCATTTTTATTTCTTTTCTTCTCTTCTTCCTTTTGTTTTCCTCTTTTATGTTTTCCTTTTATTTAGCAAAAACGCATTAAAGAATTTTGGGGAGAAACTTCCTTTTTGGTCGTTTTCCTGCCGCCAAAGCTGTTTCAGCGCTTGCGCATTTCATTTCTTTTTTGGACTGCACCTGCTTCTTGCACCGGTTGCTTTGCATTAAACCTGTTTTCAACAAAGAACAATTTGTTTAGTTGAAAGCGTGGTGATTTTGTGGCCTTGATCATCTCAATTGCTTGATCCCGGCCCCCATTTCCGTTGAGAACTTTGCTGCTCGTTTGCCTTGAGGGTGAATCTCTTTTTCAAAAACTGACCGTGGGTTCAACCTTAGGACTTCATGAATGACTCGCCCGTGTGGGCTTAGCCTTTTCACTTTTATATTCTGCCCTTGGGACCTTTGCCTTTGACTTCAATGTTTTTGCTTGAAAGCATCAACCACCAATGGTCAGTCGAGACATTGGCCTGACGCACTCGCTGAGGTGGGTATCTTTGACTCTGACCAGGCGGAGCCCTGTGAAACCGGTCCTGCCACCTTTTCTTTGTACTAGTTACGGAATCAGAGTTTAAACCGAAAGGGATTCAAAGAGAAGTATGCAGAAAGGCAATCAGATGAGTTTAAGAAGGAAGGCATCCCTTTCGGGAAAAGAAGGACTTATCTGGGGTGTGCATGCTGGCTTCAAATGATCATGACATGCCTCTTGGACTGGATGCCCGACCCCACAAACTTTCTGGCTTCTCGTGAAACCCATAATCAGTATTTACAAACCAGGGAACCTTGCCAGGACTCCTTGAGTAGGCAAGATGTTCTTCTTTTCGGCCGACAGTGCCCTTTGCGGGTTTTCGCCAATCGACCTCTCTTATTCTCTTCTCACTGTCGCCCGATAGTGCTCTTTTGCGAGTTTTTCACTAAGCGAACTCTCTCATTTTCAGTTTCTCTACTCACCATCGCCTCTATGGTGCCCGAAGGTTTTCACCGATAGACTCTCTCATTTTTATTTTCTCTCAATTTGAATTGTATCAGATTCCAACAATACGTTTGCCGCTTCCATGCCTTTGTCAATTGATCGGCAAGGACCTTGGAACAAGTGGTTTTGGGGTAAAAAATATTTGGGTGGAACTACAACAACTTTGGAACCATTTCGGCGGATTCATGGCCGAACCATTATACACTGCCCCAGTTTCATTTTTGGGAAATTGGAATTTTTGTTTTGGCGATGTGACTGAACCCCAGAGAGAAGCGCTGCCTTACGTAACCCTTTCAGGATCAAAGTCAAACGTAGTTCAGGCGACTTTTTTTGGTTGTTTTTTTTGTTTCTTTCTTTTCTTTCATCAATTATTTTCTTTTCTTTCTTTTTTTCATATATATATTTTTTCTTTTTCTTTTCTTTTTCTCTTTTCCTTTCTTTTCCTTTTCTTTTTCTTTTTTTTCTTTTTCTTTTTTCTTTTTTTTTTCTTTTTCTTTTCTTTTTTGACTCTCGCGGTTCCTAGAAAGAGGGTAGCCAAAATGAAGGAAAATCGGCTTCAAATTGGGTTTACGAAGGTTTAATAGTGTTTGGTAGCGCAGAAAAAAAGCCTTCTGCATCATCAACTATTGCACAAAAACCAACACCACAGAGAGCCTAACATAGTACCTTTTGACGTGCATCTTCATTCACTGCTGTCTCGGACGATCGTCTCCCTTCGATATGTCTCCGAGGTACTAAATGCTACCTCTTGGCAATATTTTCGGAATGATGAATATGGACCTTTCCTATTTAGGGCAAACTTCCTTTTGGCTCCTGATTGATGAGGGAGAATGCGCTCTAGTGACCAGCTTTCCCACTTCAAAAAATTCCTGGGACGCTACTTTCTTTATTATAGGCACGGGCCATTCTTTGTTGGCTAACAGCTGTCGTGAAAATCGCAGGCCATTCGTTTTTCATCAATTAATGACAATCTGCTTTTAGGTCGCGCGTTTTAACCCTACTCACGTACCCAAATCTCCGCCTCAACGATTTATCCGGAAGTGAAGAGAATTTCCACTTCTGCAGGTATGACCGCTTCGAGTATTGTAAACTAACAAGTACGTGTCTGCTCCAATTGAATACGTACTGTGGACGATATCCAAGAATGCGAAAGGGTAACTTTTCAGCCATTTGCCGGAGCTTGAATCATCTTCCAAAAATCTTCTTGATGTCTGAATTTGCTGACCTCGACAGCACCATTGGCTTTGGCCGATAGGGATTGATTTCTATGCGTTCTTGAATTGTTCACATACCTCCTCCATTCAAGGCGACGTTTCAACTGCTAGCTGCATTCGGTAATAATAGTTCAGCGAATGCCAAAGCGGCAATGAGACTTGGAGTGCCACAAATGTCTACCACGGCTTTCCCTTGGACTGATCTTGAGAGTCGAACTCGGCCCCAACCCCATCTTGTACAATAGTCATATTGTCTACCTATATGAACACTCATGCCCATCAGAGGCCTTCGCGCTTCGATCACGAGTGTCAATGACATCCATCCCCCAAGCCAACAACACGGCCAATTCCGGTGCCGACACTTCGGAATGGAGTCTGTTGGAGGTGATAAGCATCAACATCTGCTGTGACCTGACATTGTGTACATCTTCCTGAACAAAAACTGAAACAGTCCTTCTCCATTAGTTAATCCAGTAATAACTCCATCGCAAAATTTTCTCTTTGCCAACACGGATAACTCATTCAATATCGCTAGGTCCGCATACTCCTGCGTGTCACCTCATGCATAATTACCTTCCGCCTTCGCCCGATGCATCAACACAATCTTAGCAGGTGTAGGTCGTTAGGGTCCTTTTATACAACACACAATCACCACTTAAAGAAGAAAACCACTATGCATGTCGTCTAATGCGTTCTTTCTGATCTAGCCAGGGCACAACACTCGCCAGGGCTATTCCGTGTTTCAACAATCCTTATCATCATGATACCCAGGGCTGACCGACTCAGGTTCCGCTCTCAACCGACATTACAAATACCCGATGCTTTTCTTTGATTTGAATCCCTAACAGGGTGCCAACTGTGGCGTTCCTGGGTAAGGCCAGCATTGAAGTCTAGAGTGCGCCAAGTGACATCTGCTTAGTTTCAATATTGACACCGAGGATTATACTGAATTTTATCGACTTTGAACGTCTTTGGTTTTGGATGCATCTTTCTACATGCTGTCGATAAGGAATGAGCTTTAAATCTTCGGAGTTTCCCATTTCTCCTTGGCTTGCCGAATATCCAAATCAGGAAGTTCCTCCATGATTAATAGATCTCCAACATCTTTGGTCAATTGCCATATTCTATGCCCATGATACACGGCTTCGTATCACTGTATTGTTGTCGCAAAAAAAAGAAAATCGGGAGAAAAAGCCCTGGTTGTAGCTGGGGTAGTGTTGACCTATTGGTGATATCAAGGATTCCCAATGCCTACACCTTTTGCATTTACTGCTCACGTTCAAAGAACATTTTCCAAAGCATGAGTGTCCAAGAGATGGCTTCTATCTGAATTTACCTCTTCATCCGGGAAATAAGGACATTCTTAATGGTTTGCTCTCCTCTGTCAACCGGGTTTCAGCCAGATTGATCTGCCAACGCCTGAGCCTTTCATGCCGTCTAACGTATACTATGTCAAATTCAGTGAGCACAGATTTGCCATTTTGCCAGCCTCCCAGTCGGACATATCGTTTCTGGAATAATGTATTTCGAGGATTCCAATACGGTTATTAGAAAGGTGCTATGGGCTTGAAGATAATGTCTCAGCTTTTGGGTGAACCACGTCAGAGCACAGTCATGTTCTTCACAAGTGGTATTTGGCTCTCGTATCGGTGACACTTCTTGCTCAGATAGTAAATTGCCTGTCTTTTCCTTCCATTATGTCATGCTGCCGAGGACACAGCCAAAAGAATTTCTCCAACACTGACTAGAATGAGGGGTCGTCCCGCTCCGGGGACCAATACTGGAGATTTGACAGATATCCTTGATTTTAATCGGAGAGCCCTTGACATTCTGAATGTCCATTGCACCTGGCCGCATCTATTTTTTTCAACAACTGATATAGGTTCACAGGTGGTGGTCAATATGAGCGTATGAAACGGCTATATAGTTCAACCTCCAATAAAACTCATCAACATCGTCTTCTTAGTCTTGAGAAGGGCAAATCTCGAATGGTCTTTTATCTTTGTGGATCCAGCTCAATTACCCCTCCTGCTGACTAGAGAACGCGCTAATGAGTCTCTCTTGGAACTCCTGAATAGCTTACATTAGCTGGATTCAACTTCAGATCATTCACTTGCGCAAACCTCAAAGAACTTTCTCAAAATTCTCGACATGATCACTCTGACGTTCGTGAGCTTAACGCTTATATCATCCGACATTACACCTCTATTTCTGAGCTCATCATTATCCGGTGGCAAGAAATGGTGGGGGTCATTGCGCCCCCCCCCCCTCAAAATAAATAGTTTGACCCCAGCATTCTTCAGCCCAAACGCCATGACCCGATATACAGTAGGTTCCCCCAATGCGTTAGTGAAAGCTGTCTTCTGGGCATCCCCTCTCATCCATCAACACTGGTGATATCCTGCGTAACAGTCCACGAAAATTGTATTTTCATTGTTTCCGCAATTATCACACCAAGAGATGTGAATGTTAGGTACGGGAAGTTATCCTTGGACTTTGCCCTGCTTCAACATACTGCGTAATCCACACACACCCGGGTATTTCCCGTTCTTTCTTGTAACTGCGAACCCCCACACATTGGCCAACCACGGTATATCGGACCACTCAGATTACCCCCGCCTTCAACTGTTTTGTGATTTCCTTATGATCTTATCACGATATCAGTTTTGAACAATCCTCTTTGCTTTCTGCACTGGAGGACAATCGGGGTGGGTGCGCAACTGTGTGCATTCCAACAGATCCATACTCAGGTCCTGGCCAATGTCGTCATCATCGACCAAGCAAACACATCTTTAAAATTCGAACAGGAGCTGGATTATTGCATCTCGAGTGTGTTGATCTGGTCATGCTTTATTTCGGTTTCGCTGCGATGTCTTCGGCAGTTCCAAATTAACCGCGTTCAGTGTCATTCAGGTTTGGCTTAGGTTGCTCTCAAATTGTTCCAATTCTCGTTTATCTCCCTAAAAGCCTCTTCTTCGTCATATTTCCGGTGCTGTGTTCATTATTTCACAATAAACAGCGGTTTGAGTCGGGCACGAGTCCGCAAGCATGTCATGTTATTTACAACCATCTATTATAATGAAAAGAAGAGAGAAAAAGGAAAATAACCAAAAGAGAAGAGAACAAGAAAGATGGACGATGAAATATTGGATTTCATTTCTGGAATTGGAAAGCAATAAGCAGGGTTTATCATTCATGAATTATAAAAACCACGACGAAACAAATAAGAAACACCCGAGCTACACCCTGAAATAACTCGAAGATGCAAAAGTGGTAGGCAGTGGCTAGTCTACCGGAGACCCCGCGGCCCTGATCGGGAATCTGCGTACCTTCAGTTTTGAAGTCTAGCATCTGAATCCCAATATAGAGCATCTCAAGCGGTGCTAGTCCCTTCTCCTGGTTTGGATTACCATGTTGTGTTTCATAAACATTTTGCCTCATTAGCTCCAACATATATCTTCAACTTTCTTCAACTGTGAACCACTCATCATTAACTTTTCTTCGCCTACTTGGTCTTTGACAAAGTATCATACAGATGCGGCCAATGGCTCGTGCGAAAACCATCCTTCCTCTTTCTTCCTCGGCCCATTCTCATCAATCTGGGGTAGCGGTAGAAACCTATTCCGAAGGAACTTTTTCTGTTTGCGGGTAGAATTACTGGTCAAAGATATTCCTTGTAAGCGTTTTTCCCAACCCTTTCCTGGCCTCGAAACCGCTGTCTAATCATTTCATCTGCCACCATAATTGAACACGTTAGACGAGGGAAAGGCACGGACAAGGGACTTCCTTCCTCATGCTGATCTGCTACCTACAATCTCAAGGGCTTGATAAACGGATAGTCTCACTCCTTCCCTTGCCTTCACCAGCACATGGGATTAGATGGATCACGCGTAGATAGGACTTGACACGTCTTCTCCGTAGACCACAGATTTTCCTGATCTCATACTCAAACTTTACCGCAGTATGGATCCTAGGGTCTCCCCAGAAGGCAAGTTGTAAGATGTATACCATGTCCAACACTTGGAAAGTCAACCTCAAGTCTACTGGACCTATAGGTCAATATCAAGGTCAATTTCACCGCATGGAATCCCTCTTAAGTACATCACAAGCCACTTAACACAAACATTATTCGGACGAATCTTTTCTGTCCCAATTTTTCCATCCTTCGCAGTGTGGAATGTGGACCAGATCATCAACCCCTGATCCTCCGTCCACCATGACTCGTTTGACATAGTAACTTCACAATTTGACAGGTCAGCATGCAAGGCTTTTGTTGTGAGCTGGCCCGTTAGAGAGCCATTCGATTGCTCTATCTGTCGAAGTTGGTGTGAGCGAACCTTTCTCCGATCCTTTCAAGCGTGCTCTACTGAAGTTCATGCACGTATGCTCTACAAGTTCAAGCATGTTTCCGTCTATAGTATTCTTTCATCTAGGACTTTTGATAGCACGCGAGATGAACACGGACACTTTCTCAGCCGTGGTACTCTCTTAATTGGATCCACGTGTCCATTCAGGCATCTTCCATTTCTGAAGAGAGTCTGTTCCGCGCCTCTCAGCGCCACTGGCTCCTATGAAGACGTACCTTTCGACAGCAGCAGCTGTCGGACTTCCGTAATTTCACGAATATTTCTCCACAAAGTTCTCCCTGGAAAGTTCTCCCGAGATTTCTTTAGCCTTGTATGTGACCACTGTCTGCTGGTAGTTCCATCCGCACTGTAGAGGAGTCGTCATTGCTCTGTGGTACGCGTCCAATAAACCAATAACACTGGCTCATCATCTGCCGAGTCGTTTAATTGTCCCCACGTACCATCACTAAGGCTCCCTCCGTACGGTATATTGGTTATCTTCCCCCTTTACCTCAGCTTTCCTCGAATAGCTGCGAAGGGAACAATGAACCTCAACCACCTGGAATACGGACTCCAGCCTAGTTTTTCTTGGTGCTGGCTCAATCGGTCCCTCGCTCGTGAACATATCCCAATGCAAATTCCCTCAGGAGAGTTTGTTCAGTGCTACCTTTGTTCTCAGGTTTATCTCTCCTCCTTCTTCGAAAAACACACGATTAGGGATGTTACGTGTCAAGAATCCCGGAGGATTCAAACAACAGTGGTTGTCCGGAGTTCTTAGAATCAGTAAGTTCTTTTCAAAATTATTGCTGTCTCTTTTAGTTGTAATCTGTTCTTATTGTCTTAGTTTAGTTTTCGTTTTATTGAAACTAGTTGTGATTTAGTTCATAATTCTGTTCTCTGTTGGCTTTAATCTTTTTGTTTAATCCGGGTTTACCAGTTCATGATTTCAATTCGTGATTTTAGTTTATGATTTCAGTGTTTGTTTATTAGTTATTAGTTCGTTTTTTGTTGATCGTTGGTTATGTTAGTCTAATGTTAGTGTTAACTAAATCATCTAGGTTAGTTAGCATTAATTAGAGTTTAATTTTAGTTTTGCTGATGGTTATAGCTGATTTAGGTTCATTAGGAGTAACTGGTTAACTTTTAACTCAAGTAAAGGGTTTTGTTTGAGTTAGTAATTTTGGGGTTGATCAAGGGTAACTTAGGCATAGAAAAGGGTAGTTTTATTAGGAATAGTAATTTTAAAAATAGGGAAAGGGTAGTATAGGAATTGTAATGGGTGTAGGACTCTCTAGAATAGACTTTAGTATAGTTTTCAATAAAATAGGTGTTGTTACTTGGGTAACAAGTTTAAAAATGAGGGACTGAAAGCTAAAAAGGAGAGGGACTAAAGAGAAAAACTAAAATCTGAAGGAAGCCTTAGATTTTGCCTATAAAAGGCACACACATTGCCTTGTTTAAGAAGTTTTGGAGCTCCCTGAAAATTTCCCAAAACCTTCCAGTTCCAAATTTCCCCCAAATATATATTTCTGCAAGTTTAAGATCCGAAATTTGAACTTCAGATTCAAATACAGCAAAAACTCAACAAACATACTATTTTATTGTGACTTTGGGCCTGTTCAAGTTATGTCCAGTTGGTTTATTGATTGCTTTGGTCTTGAACTATTTCCTGGGTTGATTTCAAGCTAGATTTATCTGCTCAATCAGATTTTGGATCTGTTTAGTTGGTTCTTCATTGCTGGATGTTAAACTTACTTGCTGTGATACTGCTGACTTGAACTGCTGCTGATCCTTCTTCTCTGGTTATATTTCCATCTCCAGGTACTCGTTCTGGCTACTGCACAGCTATATAGCACTTGTTTGGCAAGCGAATAAAAGTCAATACACAATTTCTCATGCTCAATTAACCCAATGCATTCCTACTGCCTTTCATATTTAAATGAACTTCTGTGTGTAATTCAATAGGTATTAACGTATGTAATTGTAGGAATCATTTTTTGTTTTAGCCTTACCAATGTGTAACTGGACTGTATAAAGGACTGTTTTGTACTGTTTTGAACTTCAGTATGATGAAATATAGTGTGTAGTGATAGTAGATTCAATTTAGTTGAGGTTGATCGTTTAAATCTCCATGTATTTAATTAGTCTATGAGTTTCAGCATGTTGATTCAAAAAATGAGAAAATAACACTTCAGTAAAATAGGATCTCTGAATTTGTTGTTAAGTGTTTAGGATCTTTCTTCAATCCCATCTAAATTAGCTAATATTTCACTGTTGTTCATGTGAAATGGATCATTTACATAAACAAAGTGTTAATGTTGAGTTATTAGGATTATTTACATGAATAGAACTATGTACATATAGTATGATTATTTGGCTCATGCTAATATTAGTTGCTTAGTTTTAAAAAGAGATATGGCAAATGTGTTTTACTGCCAGGACCTTCGAAATTGGGCCCATAAAATCATACTAAACTCAAACCCGTTTAAGTGTGCTAAGCTCAGGCCCATAAAATCACAAGCCCAAAATCCTTGGCCTGTAAGGACCTTCGAAACTAGGCTCTTCACAAGCCCAGACTGGACAGTTTCATCCTCATAAGAATGGGACCTTAAATCAATTAATCATGAGCCTGGGCCAGCTTTTAGGCCCAATAGGCTAAGAAATTTGAAATTCTGTTTTTTTTAGTTATTGGTTAAATTCTACAAAATAATTTTGAGCCTTCCGAGTTAAGTAGCACACTTGAATTAAGAGGCCTCCCTCTTGTTTAAGTGTGGACTTGAACTTGAGGCCCAAATGCTAATTAATTAGGCTCTTTAGAGACAATACTTAATAGAAAATCGTAGTTCTTTTAGGTTGGCCTTTAAAATAGAAACGAGGTGCGCCGCGCCAAATAAAATTCATAAATCACGCGGCCCTCTTTAAATACTTATATTAAAATGCTTAGAATTCGGGACGTGCCCTTTAGCGAACATTCATGGCTTCCCGCAAAGATAATAATACGCTAGTCACTTTAGGCGCGAATTTTAATAATATTACCTTCCCAAACTCGGGTGTGCATTTCATGCGACCCAAATCCAAATCCCAAAACGTTGAATAAGAGGTGCTGAGGATCCGGGTGCATTTCATGTGACGTGATCCAAAAACACGCTCTTAAACGGCGTTCACTTGTAAAAAGTAAATAAAAGCGGTAAATAATTTATAAAATTGCACTATAGGTTTGAACTTGTATAAAAATCAGATTTTTAGCCATTTGTAATAATTTAAGCGACCGTGCTAGAACCACGGGATCCGGGGGTGCCTAACACCTTCCCTCGGGTCAACAGAATTCCTTACACAGAATCTCTGGTTCGCAGACTCCAATTGGGAAGTCGAAATTTTTCCTCGATTTGGGATTTAAATTAAATCGGTGACTCGGGACACCAAAAGCCCATCCTTTCCCGAGTGGCGACTCTAAAAATAAATAAATAATCCCATTTCGAATGATGTCACTTTAAATGGAAAAACTTCCTTATACACTTATCCTTTGGGGTAGGTGTGTAAAAAAGGAGGTGTGACATTGAATTTAAAAGTTTGTGATATATTTGTTTTCTTCACACAGTATTATTTTCCACCACAAGAGCTAGGTTGTTGACTTGGCAAAAAGAAAGAAAAAAGAACAAAGAGAAGTCCGTCGGCCCATAAGTATTGGCTCTAGCACTTTGGGACTTCATTGAAACAATAGAACGAACACATTGTGCTCATCATTTGGAGCAAAGACCCTAAATACCCACCCAGTTCATGGGGAGATGGAGAGCTGCTACTAATTTTGTAGCTCGTATTATTGCAGCCAAATCTAGATCAATCCCTCGAAATCCACTTCACAAAATCCACAACCTTTCATCATCAGCTTCAGTACCGCCTAGAATTCAATTCTTGGATTTCAGGTCATTTTCTGCAGCACCAGCTACATATCCACAATATCTGGATGATTTTGAGTATAATAACAACGCCCATAAGCTTGACGATGATGAGGAAATTGGAAAAATTCCCGTTAAAGCTTACTTCCTTTGCACCAGGTTCTTTTTTAATCTCCCTTTTTGCTTAAACTGATACGTGATTTGTTTGTTTGTCTCATTTTATGGTTTTATTGCTTAAAAAGAAGTTTTTTTTTCTTTTCCGAAAGGAGGGTGTTTGTTATTGGGAATGAATCAAGAAACGATTTTTTAACACCCTTGTATGATTTGCTTTTCTGTTCTGCTTAATAAAGATTTATGGTAGTGGTAGAGTAAATTGTGTGTTTGCGATCCTAGAATTATGGCCAAGGTTGTGGCCTGGTGGTTAATGAAGTGGGCGGAGAAGGACGAGGTCTCATGTTCGAATCCGAGCGGAGACAGAAAATGCTAGGCAATTTCTTTCCATCTGCCCAAGCCTTGTTGTGAGGAGTTAACTGATACTTGTGCTCGTGGGTGTTCGGAAGTACCTAGTGGAATATTCCATGCAGGCACCGTCGTCATAACAAAAGAATGGCCTTGGAACGGAGTGTTCTAGCTTAACTGCTTAAGGCGTGCTGGTTTAACTGCAATTTTTTCCTGCCTTAGGGATGACTGCAAGAGGCCATTTGATGATAGTTAGTGACTAACAAGGGGATTCAAAAAAATGCAAAAATGCTATACCTTGTAGCTTCTCGTATGTTAAGGGATTTCAATAGTTTAAATATATATATATATATATATAAAAAAGATTTAATTTACCCTACTTGCATAGTGTAATTTCGGATGAAGGGGATTCAATCGAACCCCCTTTATTATCTTTAGCTCTGCTGCTGACCGACTTAGGCACATGCGATGCTTTTCCCATATATCGATAGTGTGCATAGAACACATTCATGTTGGGAAGTAATGCCGTTCAGTGAGCAAAAGACTTGGGATTTTATTTGGTTTATCAGTTAACCTCTTAGCAAATATTATTGCCAGTCCACTGTAGAAGCAGAGCATGTTTGTTTGTTCATTCGTTTGTTTGTTGTTTCTTTTAATAAGGTAGAAGTCAGAGCATTTTTCTTAAAGCCACATCATTTCTTTTGACGTGTTAGATAGTACGATACAACTTTTCGATTTTTTGGACTCTCTAAGGCTATAATGGTGGCTTTGTAATTCTCCCTTTTTGTTTATTTTTCCCTATCAAAGAAAAAGAGGCAAAATTCAAAGGTAGGTAAATCTGTAAATAATTGATAAAAAAATTTTCCCCATATCCAGACTAAATGGCATATCTCACTCATGATCTAGCATTCTAAATTTCATGTTGCGCTCCGTATATTTGGTGGTTTTTGCAACAATGAGTGTGTGTGTATGTGTGTGTATATATATATGTGTTCCATTTCTGAATGTTGAATTATATATTGTTCCCATTCAGACATAAAAAGGCATCCAAAAAGGTTAGAAAGAGCTTGGACCACTCCTCCTAGTTTCTTAAGATTTTGGGTTGGATACTCATATCCTTTTACATGGTAACAAAGCAGGCAGATGAGTCTTGGGTCGAAGTCTCATCGCCACCTATAAAAAAAATCCCATGTACTTGGCCTAACAACAGGATCAGGCCTGCAAGTGATGGGGTTTGATGTAGAACTAATAGAAATAAATAAAAATGTGCCTACTCTAATGACATTAGCTTTTTGTGTGCGACGGTGTTGAACTATACAGTGTCGCAAAGCGAATAAAAGCATCCAAACAATATATAAAGATGCTGGTCCACTCCATCAATTTGCCTTAATATTTTCGGTTGAAATCTCAAATTCTTTTACAGTACATTACTGGCAATTTGTTGCCGTGCTATTTTTTGTCACTAACAGATTGGCTCGTCCTGTATATTTTGTGTTTGGGGATTCGCTACCTCTTTCACTATTTTCTATCAATGCCTTTTCTTCTTTATTTCCTGCTTTCTCAGATTACTCATTTTGGCAGTATTGATTTGAAGCGCATGCAAGCTGAAAATTCGGCAGATGTTCTTCCGTCATCGTCCCGTTCACCGAATCATATAGCCCTCAGATTTTTCAATCTTCTATTACAAAATCCTGTAAGAAGAAATTCTATACACCATATTGCAGTTTTGTTGTTATGCCCTGTAGTAATGATTTCATGTCTATACGTGCACATATATTTGGTCAAGAAATAATCATGTTACTGTCATGAGGGATTTTGGTAGGATCTTATTGCTTTTATGGATAATAATGAGCCTTGTTGTTGGATTAACATGATAGTAGAGTAGATTATTCATATTCATGAAGCTCTCATCCGTTTTCAACTTTGTATTAGAGAAAACATCTATTTAGTCTTGAACTTGAGAAGCAAATTCCATATGTCGAAGTAGGATGTACTAACATCAGCAGAAGATTGCTAAGAGGGGAACCTTTCAGTCCAAGTACATAACAAGAAACAATTGAGTTCTTTAAAGTTCAAACCAAGGATTACGTTCATATTTAATGAAAAGTTTTTCCTTTTCAGCTAGTTTATGCTTTCCAAAAATATTTTCCAAAGTAATAATTATGGCTTATGATTTCACACGATAACAAACGAATAAAACTATTCACTACCCTTGTATTGCACTGAGATTCCGACGTCTACGCTCATGTCCAAATTCTTCTTCATTCTGCTGCTCATTTGAAGAAAACAATAAAAACAGAAACCCACACAGCTTATATAGATACCTTCAAACGGTGAAATGGTATAACTTGACTTTTGGTATTTACTGTTTGTAGAGGTGTTATGTAACACAAACCAAGTGTTGCATATATGTGTGTGCCTTGTAGCTTTAGTGAGTCAGGGCGATGGCTTTTATATGTACATGGGTACTCCAATCCCCTAGTAGAGTTAGTGAGCCTGTTATAGGTGACCAATTAGTTCAGGGGCAGTCAGCTGGCGTGACTTAGCTGTCTGGACTCATTAAGACCATTAGGCGAGTTGGCAAAATTGTGAGTGTTTAGGTGCAACTCAACCTTTCGCTGAGTGGTTGTGCAGTAATGGCTACTGCGACACACAAGAAATAGAAGGTGGTCCTCTTGCTCTTATGTTTTGGTTGATCTTTTGCTCATTCATTTGAATTGATAAAACTGAAGACTAATGATTTTCCTATTTAGTCTATGTTATCCCATTTTATGCTTTTGGTTGGCCAGTTGAGCTTAACGTCTTTTTAACCCCTTCAATGAACAGTTTGCGGTCTTCATTTTTCCTTTTTCTAGATAAAGTACTTTCTCCGTTTCAAAAAGATTGTCTTAGTTTGATTTGGCACTAACTTTAATAAAAAAGAGAAGACTTTTGAGATATGTGGTCTTAAATAAGCAATAACATTTGTGGGGCTGTAAAACTTTTGAAACTTGTGGTCTGAAACCTGTCATATCACTTGTGTGGTTATAAATCCTTCTTATTAAGGAAATATTGAAAGGTGCCAATTTTTTTGAAACGGACTAATAGAAAATAGTGCCAATCTTTTTGAGATAGAGGGGGTAACAGTTTTACCGTCTTTGATATTTTAAACCATCAGTTGTCTTTGGCACAATAATTGTTTAATTTTCTCTGTGTCTGTTGTAGCCATGTCTCTGTACTTAATTAATAACAGAAAGGATTATGTTCTTTCTGGCTTTTGTTCTGTTCTTTGGAGGTTAGCTTAATTTGGCATGATGGCACCATTTTTAGAGTAGTGCATCATCATATATGAAACTCTCGTTCCTGAATGGATCTTATCAATACACCGGGCAATTTATGATAGTGTGGCATTTATTTTCAGGCCCGTGGATTTGGGGAAAAGACAAATAGTTGCAGTTATATGGTTGTATTCCAGTATGGTTCAACTGTACTATTCAATGTGGAGGACGATGATGTTGAGTACTACTTGCAAATTGTGAGAAGATATGCATCTGGGTTGCTTCGTGAGATGAAAAAAGATGGTTAGTTTTTTCTTTAATGTGAAATGGCAAAATTTTTATTCTGTTCTTCTGCAATCGTATACATATTAAGGGAGCACCCCTTAATACACTTGTCAGGGGTCTTTGCACCTTCCTCTCCACCTGCGATAAAAGTGGGGAAAAGAAAAAATGGAAAAGAAGTTTGAGTTGACTGATTAAGCATGTCGAAGATCTTATTTCATTCACTATGTGCCTTAGACTAATATAAACATGGTTGGTTTAGCAACTAACAATTTCGGCCAGCTAAATAAGGTGAATTGTGTGATACTGGGAGCTAGCTTGGACTGAAGAGAATTTCTTTGTGGTATTTCGATCAATGCCTAACCCAAGATGTTGTCTACATATTTTCTTGTCATTTACTTCATTTAATACAAACAAACATGCCAAATGCTGCTTACCTAAGCCGAGGGTCTATTGGAAACAACCTCTCTACCTGCACAAGGTGGGGGTAAGGTCTACGTACACACTACCTCCCCATTACCCCATTGTGAGATATACTGGGTATGTTGTTGTTGCTGTTGTTGAAACTTGCCAAGTGCTACTGCGCACTTGTAACATGCTCTTTCGAATATCTTTCTACCGTCTACAATATTTCTCTAATGATGAAGGCCGCTTCACCTTCTATCAGATTATGCTGTAAAAGAGAAACCATTGCTGGTTGAGGATATGCAGGGAGGTGCAGATCACATAGTTCTGAAAAAGTTGGACACGGATAGTATTCGTATAATTGGCAGCGTGCTTGGACAAAGCATTGCCCTTGATTACTTTGTCTCACAGGTACATATTCCTGATACTTTTTATGCTTGAACAAACTAATGGTAACTGTTTGAATATCATACAGCTCTTACTGTCACGATCTGTGAAAGCTCAGAAGCATGCTTCAATAAAGCTGGCAGCACAAAATTGTAATGATAAGTAGAAAGATATTGGTTACTAAACCTAACTTTGAAATTGGATACTATCCTGCTTGTAGGTTGATGGTATGGTTGAAGAGTTTGCTGGGATAAATCGGGAAATGGAGAAAACGGGCACTTTCACTATGGACAGAAAGAAATTGTTTCAACTTGTGGGCAAGGCTAATTCAAATATAGCTGATGTGATTTTGAAAGTAGGTATCTTTGAAAGGTAATGCTTTAAAAATGCCTTTGTGTTCTTCCGCTATTCCTAAAAGTGGTTAAGTACTGCTCCACTATTTCGTTCTTGCAGTTAGTCCAACATGTTATACTTCTTCCTTTCAGAAAGGAAAAATCCTTTTTGGTCAGATCTTGGTTAGAGATAAAATAATGAATAAACTGTCATGTCCATTAATATAAATGGGAGACTTGTTATCATTTACACCAAATTTTGTCTTCAAACCTATATTTGTGGCGGTGAACTACCTGAACATGGTCCTGATTCTTACATTTGATGAACAAATTCTCTTAAAGTTTATTTAGACTTATTAGTTTTGGTTACAATTTCAACTTTCATTTGCATTGGGATTCTGTGCGTGGTAATCAAGGTATAGACAAGCTTGTAGCCACTCAACGTCTCAATCTTTAGGAAAATACAAGTTCTATTGTGTTTGCGATCTCAGGTATGTTTTTATGGGGCTCTCAAAGAGTTCTGCAAGAAGAAGCCAAGCTTGCCTTTTGGGGATTCTGGATTATTAGTAATCCCAGAATTTTTTAAAATTTGTCTTTTATTTTGAACTCGTTTCTGGATTATTTTCAATCTCGCATGCTTGTTCAAAAGACAAATTTCCTAAAAGAGTTTAAGATAGATTTTTTAGAGGATAAAAAGATAGCAGAAGTCCTTTTCTTAGTAGGAGCCTCTAAATTTTTGGGAAGTCATTGTTTAAGCCTCTAGCTTTCTCGGCTTCATTTGGCCGCACAGACTATTGTCTTCGTCTTGCTCATCGTTTAGGCCGCTTAAATTGTTTTCACTTCTTTTTGCGTTGAACTGATGCTTTTGTCTCAGTACTGTGTACATCAGTTCCAATCAGTTGGGAGGTACTGTTAGAGTAACTGTATCTTGGCTTGAATGCTTTTGGTTTAGTGCCATCTTGGCTTGTATGCTTTTGGTTTAGTGCCAGGAATATCCTTCTACTAGTGAAATAATCCAAACCAACTTTGTTTGATAATATTGGCCACTAACATTGACCCATTGCGCCAAAAGGTTATCAAGTTATGTTTCTTTTTTCTATTTATATTGACAACTAGATATTATATGTCAAAGGAAACGAAGAAGAATAGTTAATTTTGAAAAGGGACAATAATTCATATACTATACATACTTATGTGAAAGAAGAGCAACTGTGTTTCATATGTTATCTTAGTAGTTTCTTTTCTTTGTTTTTTGTTCGTGGGTTTAAATTTGGATACAAGGTTAACGTTTACATATTCCTATGTTTAGTGAAGTGAAGCAAGTGTAAGTGGCTCCTTGACATTAATTTTCAGTTCACGGGGGGTAGGGCGTGGGAAAAAGAAATTAAGGGATAAGTGACTGCCAGTTTCAGGGTTTGAATGCCTTCTTTTCTTGTATATAAATTCTAGTATGCCTTGATTTACTTTTAGAGTAACCAAATATTCACACTTCAGAAATTTGTGTAGAGTAAGATGCTACAGCTACCTGTTACTTTTAAATATTGAGTTGGTGCGGTGAGGCTTGTTATCATTGATGATCTTTCTAAACATGTTACCTTGTTTTGCAACTCATTGTTAAGGTCTGAAATTGCTTGGAGAGATGCAAAATATGCTCAGATATTGGAGTACCTTCGGGAGGAATATGAGGTCTCACAACGCTTTGGGAACCTCAACTTCAAACTAAAGTTTGTCGAGGTATTAATCTCCCATTGACCTATGCTGTTTTACATACCTTGCCAGATCCATCTTATTTGTAGGTTCTCTTAAATTTCTGTTGCTTCTTAATGTTAATCATAGGGAGCACAAATTCCTTGTTTTAACATGACCTGGTATAAATGGGACTTTTCGGAGGAAAAACAAGTAATAAAAAATCATCTGGAAGTAGGGAAGGATATTGCTGACTTAAGTTGTTATGACACGCGTACACATTTGCATGCGCACACACACACACGTGCATGTATATACATTCAGGCGTGAAGCGACAATATTAGCTACGAGTTCGGATGAATCCAGTAGCTTTTGCATAGACCCTGTATTTATATTACAGGATTCATTAAATATGTACAAATATTTAATCGCGAACCAAGTAACTAAAATGAGCTATAGGTCCGATGGTAAGTTCAGAACCCATAAAACTTCAAATCCTGGTTCCGCCTCTGTATACATTAAGATGGTCTTAGTATGTTCCTTTTAATGGGATAAGATATCAAGCAACTTTGGGTAGTTTCCATGACTGTTTATGTTCTTTTCAACTTTTGCTTGCTGACTGCCAATGTGAATGTAATGATAAGCAAGCTCTATAGGTTTCATAACATTATGTCTGGCGATTATTTTTGTGATTTCACTGCTTCTATCTCTGAGCGAAATTATCTTTTTTGCAGCATAACATTCATTTTCTTCAGGAAGTTCTTCAAAATAGAAAATCAGATCTGCTAGAATGGTGCATCATCGTCTTATTGGTCGTAGAGAATGTAGTATGCATATATGAGATTGTTCGGGATTCAACTGCAATTCCCATGTGAACAGAACACAACCATATTCAATATCTCAGTAGCCAATAAATATTAACAGTGAAACATAGTAGGATCGATATAGCGATATTTCACAGAAAGCAACCACATTTCTGGGCATTCATATTGCAATTGTTTTATAATTTGTCCATCTTATACCTTTGTCTTTTGCTATTTCTTAACTGAGATGTAAACATATACATCCATACGACATCGTCATGAATTAGTTACGATGATCATTTTTTGTCGCAAAATTATGTTTATTTAACCATGTCAGATTCTATTTTTTCTTTGATAACCGAGAAATGTCCACCAATTGGCACATGGTTTGAAGTTCAGCACTTTATCTTTCTCCACTTAAATATCAAAAAGATTTGCAGGCAACTCAACCGGTTCGAGATCAGGAGTTTCACTTAATCTACATATCATGTGTTGCGCTTTTACCATTGATGATTGAACTAAAGACCTGAAAATATCAGATACGAAATAATGAAGAACACCTGTAAAAGTAAGTGTTTTATATTTCATCTGAGGTGGTATCTTTAAGAATTTCCTCAATTGGCTATTAATGATAATTAGTTCTAATTTGAAGTAACACTTAAATTTAAAAGCATTATACCATCGCCCTCTTTACTGTCCTAAATCATAAGACGAAATGAATGCAACTACTATACAACTAAAGAATCAAAGAAGACATAGCACAAGAAGCTAGCAGATAATATGGCAGCACCTTTCCATAAAGGTAACGTAAACTTCAGTCACATCTACATTAACATGTAGGGAAACTTACACAAATGTCCCAAATAAATTTCAACTTACCAACCTCTAACCATTAGTCATAGACTTACCAAAACTAGCCAACAAAAATTGAAAACCCAAATAATAGGGTTCTTTCTATCAAATAATCACATGCAAAAATCACCTTACATATTTTTAAGCGTGATTAACAACATTAGATACAAGACGGAAAGGAAATTTCATGGACGGGGTAGCAAATAAGGTGATGAAATACAAAAATCTATACAATATTCCAAAAATCTAAACAAAAAAGGAACTTTTTCAATGGGTATAGTTGAAATTCATTGAAAATATATAGATAAGTCAATATACAAAATTTGAGGAAGATTGGAGGTGATTTGGACTGGTTTTGTATCAAAATTCGTAATTAAATCGAGTTCAAAAAAGTCTTCTGCGACACATGTATCAAACATGTATCACGCACAGGTATACATGGATATACTTGTGATACACAATTGATACAAATATGATACATATGTGATACATAAATGATACACATATCATTTTTTTTCATGTTCAGCTTTTACTTCGAATTTTCAATTCAAACCACCTCAAAACTTCACCAAATCATCCCAAAACTGAGATTCAAGCTTCTTAAGTTGTGCCCAATCTATTCTAATAACACCCACTCAAAACAAAGCAAAAATTTGATATTTTTTGTTACAAATAGCTAATTGGCTAATTTGGCTAATATTAGAATATTTTATCAATTGGCCAATTTTTGTAATGAGCTACTTATAAATGGACATAGCTGGTAATTTCCCTAACACACCTTATTAACAAACAAAAAAAAAACTTTAAAAGCTCTTTTTTCTTGTATTTTCTGATAAAACTAATATAAAAAAATTAAGTAGAATATTTCCAACCATCACTGTCTTTTGATTACGTAAAAAAGATAGGAATTAGATAAAGTTGACACGTTTGTCAATGAATTTTTTTTCAAAACGTGTTTGTCCATGAAAATTTGTAATTTTTTTGAAAATAAGTTTTTGAAGAAAGTTTTCAAGTTTTAGAACAAAGTTTTTTCCCCACTCACAAGACTAGAATATTTTTTTTTTTAAGTGAACTGCATGTGCAATAATTTCAAATTTCAATTATCATTTCTCAACTTAATTTCAAAACTTCTTTTTTCCAAAAATTACAATTTTTATTTCCAAACACCTACTTAAAATGCTGCATGGAAGAGAATGGGAGTGCTGACTACATTTGAAAAAGAATAGCAATGTTGGCTTCCTAGTTTTTTAGATTTGACAAAAAGACTTAAATTTATCCACCTTTCATAGATAAAGCCAAAAGCATCATCCTATTCACAGATAGTTTTTCTATTTCATAGTGAAGAGTAAATGAGTGATAGAGAGAAAGTTGTAAGGTCACAGATACTCAAATTTATGTTCTTTTTGTTTTTCTTTTGTTTTTTCGTCCATCTCTTTCTGCTTGTTTACAATTTCTATTTTTACGTTGCATATTTCCTTTCTGTCATTTAAATGTAATAGGATTGGCCATTTCAAGTAATCTCTCATCTGTTCCCTCGGATTCCTAATGATCTTGAAGTTTTCCGCGGGGGAGTAAATTTGAGATGAATTTATCCCAAGTTTGGTTTGGAAAAAATCGCAGCACACCTAATTCTGAAATTTGTTATCTCGGGATTGTAGTGTTATTTTTATTCCTGTGGGAGGGTGAGATAAAAACGCGGGATACCTAATCCCAGGATAATTAATCTTGAGATAACTTGCTTCCCAACCAAATGACCCCTAAGGGCTCGTTTGGTACGAGGGATAAGATTAATCCCGGGATTAAATTTGAAATGAGTTTAATCCCGCGTTTGGTTGGTTAAAATCGTGGTATAGCTAATCCCGGGATTATAGTGTTTTTTTATCCCTATGGGAGAATGAGATAACTGATCCAGAAATAATTAATCATGGGATAACTTGTTTCCTAACGAAAGGAAAGGAAACCTAACCGTACAAACTTGCTGAACAGCACTTTGATTGAGGTTTTTCAGTAGGCTGTCATTCAAAAGACAATTATAGAGAGAACCATCTTAGGAATTAGTCCAACAACTCAACAAAACTCCCATAACATGAGGCAACTGAATATGTTTCTTCAAATATAAGCCATAAATATTATTTCAAGGTTCCAGTAGCAATTCCAGAAAAATATACTAGACCTCTAGCCATACAGCTACAATTACAATTTAGTTGAGTACACTAAATTGCTAAAAAGCATTTTGCATTTTCCATGTTTGATGACTTGTAACATGTTTCAATATATCCATTTCCGGAAGTGTTTCTTGGAGCGATTCTGCTACGACGAGAAGTGAGCAAGAAACCACCAAAACATAGCCTACTCAAAAATCTTTTGATTGTTGAGGATTCATTCTTGTATGACTAATCCAACTCTCAAAACTCTTTAATTCTAATTGCGTCGCGAGGAATGTCATAAGCTTCCCTTGGCCTTGATTTCTTTACACCTGCAGTAAACCAAACCTTCTCTGACTTGTAGCCTTCAACAGACACATTTGTGATCTTCACCCATACTAAGACTTTGGTCTTCATTCCTTCTATGCCTATAAGCTTGTCTCTTAGTAAAATGCATTTCACCCTCGTAGCGTACCTAACCAAAGTGCCGTCCTTGAAGGTGATCTCACATGGTGAGGGAAGGTAAATGGTCAGCTTTGATTTGGAGTCGTCTAATTCAAAACTAGTTATGTTCTGAGGGAAAAGGCCAGTTGGGAGATTGTGTTCTCGTAGAAGATCTGGCAAACTCTTCATAGGCGTTCCTGAGTAGGGGAAAAGAATTTTTCTTAGAATGCATTTTGCTGCTTAACATGAACCAAACCTATGTTGCTCGGACTCTCTGAAAATATTGCCAGGTGCATGTCGGATCCTCCAACAGTATTGCATTTTTGGAGAATCTGACACGCGTGCGGCAGCATTTTGGAGAGTCCAGGCAGTATAGAACCAAACCTACTATGTACTTGCTCAAACCAATATGCCCATAAGAAAAACTATGATACTGAGATAAGTGACTACAAGAATGTAAAATGAATATGCACCTTTTAACTTGTTAAAGATCCACTTCGCCTTCTCTTCAAGGGTACTTGAGATGCTCTGCAACAATAAATTGATCATCGAGTTAAGTGCACTTTGTGAAGGTAAAAGAGATCGAGGTTGAGCTCAACAACAACAAAAAACCCAGTGCAATCCCACACGTGAAGTCTGGGATGGGTAATGTGTACGTAGACCTTACCCCTACCTTATGAAGGGAGGTTTTGAGTTCAGTGTTTGGAAAATCAGACGACAGTACAATCTCTTTTTGATGATACAAGCAAGAGTGTCAATTGATGGCTGATAGAGAAGATGAAACCCAAATAAAGCAATCGAGAATCTGATTCTGGTTTTAGCATGTCAACTGCGAAGATTTTTCTTTCAAATGCAATGCCTACATCTATATTTAGCTAAGATGGACAGATATGAAAGGAAAAAAGCACCTAAAAAGGAAGTGTCTTCACATTTTACCTAAGCTGGTAGCCTAACCAACATTGAGCATATATTAGAGACCTTGAGATTGTTGATCTTTTTTATTTCCTATTAGGAATTTTCCACAAATGGCCTAATAATGAATTAATGATCATAGTTCTATATTTTGAGGATAAGTACTTAAAAGCTCGATCGCCCTATTTACCATCCTAAAACATAAGAACAAACTGAAAGTAACTACTTTAACAACAAGAACAATTACGCCTCAGTCCCAAATAAGTTAGGGTCGGCAACTAACCATGTTTCTGCATATAAAATGGACTAATACACAACCCAAAAATCAAAGAAGGCATAACTGCAAAGAGCTAAAAAAAGGTCACCCCGGTACACAAAGCATCCCGCATTTACGCATGGCCCGAGGAAGGGTCGCACCCCTAGAGGTGTGCTATAGATAGCCTACACTAATGCTTGACTGCTTCCACGGCTCGAACCCATGTAGGTACCACAAACCTGACTTTAAGTACCTTCCTTTTTCACTTGTATTTCTTGATAAAACTTCTAACACAAAGTTTCTTTCTTTAAAAAACTTCTAATACAAAGTAAGCGAATTGCGGATGAAGACTGCAATTAGATCCATCAAAGGGTTAAGTAACAAAATTTCTGGCAGTTGATGCATAAAATGGCTAAATGCAAAACTTGTATAAATATTAAACTATCTATGAACAAAAAGGGAACTGAAGTTAGAACTCTAAGATGGAGCAACTCATCTTTAGAAATAAGTTAACTCATCAAATTTAATTTCTCAATTGTAGCATAAAATTGCTAAATGCAAAGCTTGTATAAACATTTGTCAACGTGATGCATTAGAATTTCTCAATTTAATTAAAGTTTCTCAATTTAGCAAGTAGGCAACCAACACTCAAGAACATAAGGGGGGCAAAGAATTAAATGTTCAATTAAAAAATGAGCAAAAGGGGTTAAGTGAATACAATTAAAGAATCAAAATACTAAATCAAGAATGTCCCAAATGAAGTAATAACAACCAAAATCAAGAAAGGTGAAATCTTGATTTTTTTTTTTTTTTAATGAAGAAATTGGGGAAACATACATTGATATCTCCAGAGATATTGCTGAATTCTTCTTTAGCTTTCTTGGTTAGCCAAAAGCTTCCAACTTTAATGCTCCCAACTTTAGTTAAAGCTTTCTCCATTGTTAGAAAAACTCCTCTTCTTGCTCTTTAGCTCCTTCAACAGAGCTGAGCTTAGCTTCAGAAGTGTACTAAAGAGTGTGAAAATGAGACAAATATAATGTGGTGTGCAGCTGTACTTGAAATCGGCGTTCACTTTGTCCAATAAAGTACACAAGTGAAAATAAAATTTAGCATTTGTTACCCCTGAAGTTTTGGTATGGAGCACTTTAACCCTCCGAGTTTTTCATAGTGTCTTGGAATTGGAGGCAGTGGAGAAAAAGTGAAAAGAAGAAGAAGAAAAAGGAACCCTTTTTTATCCTTCTTTTATGTTTTTGTATTGGGGAAAATTGTATTTATATATATATATGGTGACGTGTCATGACACATAGACTGGTCAAACAGTCAAAGAATTAAGGTTGGTTAACAGATACGAGCAACAACAGATACGAACAAGTTAAATGGAGAAGGCACGAGCGGTCATACAAGTAATTCAACGCTCGTACCTATTCAAGACATTTAAAGGCCAAAGATCGTGAAGAGTCAAAGGAATGAATCTGACAGCAAAAAAGAGCCCAAATACAGCATTTAATGAGTATTAAATACTGGAAACGTTAGAGAATATGTATTTAACGTATATGATTGCATAACGTAACATTTAAAGTCATTAATTGCCCATAATTGTCTTATTATGACAAAGGTAAAGTCTGTATTCCCAAAATGGCTATAAAAGGAAAAGTCACAAACAACTGTAAGCACGAAAAAAATACTATTGGAATATACTTTGATTTATTTGCTTTCTGATCATATTATTCACAAATTTCTTTCTTTATATACTCTTTTCCGATTATCAGTAACCCGTGTTCTTCTAAATTCAAGCTTTGACCTAAAATCTAATTTTTGGTTAAACAAATTGGTTCCGTTACCGGAAATCTGATAATCAATTATATCTCAGCTTGATTTTCTTTGTCGAACAACAATGACAATATCCAAGGAAACCCAATCAATCAGCAAAATCAGGGAGATCCGCAAAATGATCAAACGCCACGAGACTCACCACGACAATCTCTTGAAGGCACTCCTGAAGGATCTCACACAGAAGAACGGGGTCAATTTGAAAATGCTGAAGCTATGGATGATGCCTTACAAAAACTTATCGCTACTCAGGTCAACAAAGCTTTACAAGCTTTTGTTAGTCAATTACTTGCTGCTCCACCCACACCTACTCCAAATAACAATATTTTGGAGAACCCTCGTTCTGGACTGGTTAATTCAAGCAGCGGTGGAACCCCCAGTGAAACACAGGAGGGAGACCCAGGTAATCCAGTTAATTTTGATTTGGAAAATCTAGTGCTAACATTGCAGAAACAGCTTAGGGAGCAAAACGACCGCATAGAACAAATACCCAGAGTACCACCCGTGATCAAGGGAGTAGATATAGATAAATATTCTCAACAGCCATGGAAGCCAAGTGCCGCCCCTCTCCCAATTCCAAAGAAGTTCAAGACGCCCGATATTCCAAAGTATGATGGGACAACAGACCCACGAGATCATGTTACCGCATTTACAACAGGAGTCAAGGGCAATGATTTGACTAAGCGGGAGATTGAATCAGTCTTGGTCAAAAAATTCGGTGAAACACTCACTAAAGGGGCACTAACATGGTATTCTCTCTTACCTGAAAATTCTATAAATTCTTTTGCTGAGCCTGCAGATTTATTTATCAAAGCACACTCGAGAGCTCAAAAAGTTGAAAAAAGAATGGAGGATATCTTCAAATTCAAGCAAGGAGATTCAGAGCTGCTCAGAGAATTCGTGGATAGATTTCAACGGGAAAGAATGACATTGCCACGAGTACCTGACAATTGGGCAGCCATAGCCTTCACCAGCAATTTGAATGAGAAGAGTTCAGAAGCCACGAGGCGACTCAAGGAAAGCCTTCGAGAATTCCCAGCAACAACGTGGAATGATGTCTACAACAGATACAGTACAAATATGAGGATTGAAGAAGACATTATTTTACAACATAAAACAGAAGAAAAAGTAAGCTCAAGGCGTGTGGAAAATGAAAAGAGATCCGGTAAAAACAGTTACGAGCCTTACATGGGACCTGCGGGAAAGGACTCACGGTCAAGGCAAGATAATCAAAGGTACGATCATAAACCTAGAAACAGGGAATCAGGCTCCTCATCAAGGTTCGGGAATGATCGGAACACACGCGGGTCACGAGACGATGATGGAAGTCTAAAGGCAAGGTTCGGTGGTTACAACTTCAATGTAAGCACCTCTGAACTCGTAGCTATTTTAAGAAGCATGGGAGATAAGGTACGGTGGTCAAAGGAAATGCGATCGAATCCAAACAGACGAAACCCTGATCATTGGTGTTAATTTCATAACGATCACGGGCATAAAACAGCAGATTGCAGGTTTCTGCAAGGTGAAGTTGATCATTTGCTAAAACAGGGGTATCTCACTGAGTTATTCAGTGAGAAAGGTAAACAAGCATACATGAAGAACAGGCAAGAGCCTCCAAAACCACCTTCACCCAAGAGAACTGTCAACGTTATAAGTGGGGGTGAAGAGATCAACGATGTATCATATAAAAAGGTTTTAAAAGTAACAACTACCCACGGGAAACGGCCTCGACATGTACTGGAAGAGGAGAATATTATATTCAACGACACAGACGCCGAGGGACTCTTAACTCCGCATAACGACGCACTGGTAATATCTTTACTTGTACATGACACTAACGTGAAACGAGTTTTGGTTGATCCAGGTAGTTCTGTAAATATTATTTTAATACGAGTATTGCGCGAGATGCAAGCGGAGGATAAATTGATTCCAAAAGCACATACTTTGTCGGGATTTGACAACTCTAGTGTTGTAACGAAAGGGGAAGCAATACTTACTACATTTGCAGAAGTTGCCTTAAAGATACCAAATTTCAAGTCGTAGATATGGAAATGGCTTACAACATGATTCTTGGGAGGCCATGGATTCATGACATGGATNATTGCAAAGAAATATTATATATATATATCTATATATATATATATATATATATATAGATATATAGATTGCCTTATATAATTTCTTGTAAATATATTATAGAATTGTGACTTAAATCTTATTATTCAAATTTAAACACAAAACAAAATTGCAAAGAAATATTCAAGTGCCTTATAATTTTTATTATTACGACATGAACGAAAATGGAAATATATTTCTTAGTCTTCCTCCCCCCAATGGAATGAGCACAACAAGGTCTAATACCACCATTAAAAGGAAAAAAAAAAACTAATGAAGATGTGCCAAAATACAAGTTACATACTAGTCTACATATTATCTCTAACAAATTTCATAAATCCTTCAAGGTTCGGAGGAATTTCTGTTGGTGGTGGCGGAAAAGAAGCTTGTTCATCACCGCTTCCGGGCGGAGCAACATCCTCCGCAAGTTCCGCTAGCATTTCTTCATAAGCTTCGTCTATCTCCGGTTGTGATTCAGCAAGTCCAAAATTTCTTCTTTCCGAACGGATCCAATCTCTGAAGAGTACTGATTTTTCCAGGCTCTCCCTAATAGACACTCTATGATCACCGATTTGAAGTCTCGCGTGACTGAAAGCGCTCTCTGATGTCACTGTTGAAGCTTGAAGACATAAAATATCTCGAGCCATCCTTGGAAGAACCGAAAAGTGTTTTTCTTTGTCCTTCCACCATTCCAAAACATCAAAGGTGCCGTCTGGATTCTCTTTTTCAAGTCCCTGCGACAAATAAACTTGAAGCTCATTTAGTTGTGAAGTATCACCAATATTATCACCTTGAGAACCCCTGGACTCCGTCCAAGAACTAAGTGTTTTTAGGCCCGCAGTTCTTTTAGATGATTGCGAACTAGACGAAGTTGGAGTTGGAACATTTAGTCTAGCATGATCTAAGGCAAGTTGATAAGAATTATAAATTGTTTGAGTATTTATTTTAATTGAGACTTTTGCATCTGCAAGTGTAGAAAATTCCTCATCAATCCAATGAGTGATTACAGTAAGATAATCACAGTCATTACCACTTCTACCAATATCAGTAGTAATAGCAATGCGACAATCTATATGAGTAAATAAATAGCGCTAATATTGTTCATATTCATGTTTATATTTGTAAATATTGCTCTTTACGGTTGCGCGAGGCCATCCTTTATAAGTAGGATTATAAACTCTTCTAATATAATGCACAAAGTGAGGGTTAGAAGGAAAACTATAGGGTAAGCACATAACTGTATTGGGGAAAATTGTATTTATATATATGGTGACGTGTCATGACACGTAGACTGGTCAAACAGTCAAAGAATTAGGGTTGTTTAACAGATACGAGCAACAACAGATACGAACAAGTTAAATGGAGAAGGCACGAGCAGTCATACAAGTAATTCAACGCTCGTACCTATTCAATACATTTAAAGGTCAAAGATCGTGAAGAGTCAAAGGAATGAATCTGACAGCAAAAAAGAGCCCAGATACAGCATTTAATGAGAATTAAATACTGGAAACGTTAGAGAATATGTATTTAACGTATATGATTGCATAACGTAACATTTAAAGTCATTAATTTCCCATAATTGTCTTATTATGACAAAGGTAAAGTCTGTATTCCCAAAATGGCTATAAAAGGGAAAGTCACAAACAACTGTAAGCACGAAAAAAATACTATTGGAATATACTTTGATTTACTTGCTTTCTGATCATATTATTCACAAATTTCTTTTTTTATATACTCTTTTCCGATTATCAGTAACCCGTGTTCTTCTAAATTCAAGCTTTGACCTAAAATCTTATTTTTGGTTAAACAAATTAGTTCCGTTACCGGGAATCTGATAATCAATTATATCTCAGCTTGATTTTCTTTGTGGAATCAACTGTGTCGAACAACAACGACAATATCCAAGGAAACCCAATCAATCAGCAAAATCAGGGAGATCCGCAAAATGATCAAACACCACGAGATTCACCACGACAATCTCGTGAAGCACTCCTGAAGGATCTCACACAGAAGAACGAGGTCAATTTGAAAATGCTGAAGCTATGGATGGTGCCTTACAAAAACTTATCGCTACTCAGGTCAACAAAGCTTTACAAGCTTTTGTTAGTCAATTACCTGCTGCTCCACCCACACCTACTCCAAATAACAATACTTTGGAGAACCCTCGTTCTGGACTGGTTAATTCAGGCAGCGGTGGAACCCCCAGTGAAACACAAGAGGGGGACCCAGGTAATCCAGTAAATTTTGATTTGCAAAATCTAGTACTAACATTGTAGAAACAGCTTAGGGAGCAAAACGACCGCATAGAACAAATACCCGGAGTACCACCCATGATCAAGGGGTAGATATAGATAAATATTCTCAATAGCCATGGAAGCCAAGTGCCGCCCCTCTCCCAATTCCAAAGAAGTTCAAGATGCCCGATATTCCAAAGTATGAAGGGACAACAGACCCACGAGATCATGTTACTGCATTTACAACAGGAGTCAAGGGCAATGATTTGACTAAGCAGGAGATTGAATCGGTCTTGGTCAAAAAATTCGGTGAAACACTCACTAAAGGGGCACTAACATGGTATTCTCTTTTACCTAAAAATTCTATAAATTCTTTTGCTGAGCTTGCAGATTTATTTATCAAAGCACATTCGGGAGCTCAAAAAGTATAAAAAAGAATGGAAGACATCTTCAAAATCAAGCAAGGAGATTCAGAGCTACTCAGAGAATTCGTGGATAGATTTCAACGGGAAAGAATGACATTGCCACGAGTATCTGACAATTGGGCAGCCATAGCCTTCACCGGCAATTTGAATGAGAAGAGTTCAGAAGCCACGAGGCAACTCAAGGAAAGCCTTCGAGAATTCCCAGCAACAACGTGGAATGATGTCTACAACAGATATAGTACAAAGATGAGGATTGAAGAAGACATTATTTTACGACATAAAACAGAAGAAAAAGTAAGCTCAAGGCGTGTGGAAAATGAAAAGAGATCCGGTAAAAATAGGTACGAGCCTTACATGGGACCTGCGGGAAAGGACTCACGGTCAAGGCAAGATAATCAAAGGTACGATCACAAACCTAGAAACAGGGAATCAGGATCCTCATCAAGGTTCGGAGACGATCGGAATACACGTGGGTCAAGAGACGATGATGGAAGTCTAAAAGCAAGGTTCGGAGGTTACAATTTTAATGTAAGCACTTCTGAACTCGTGGCTGTTTTAAGAAGCATGGGAGATAAGGTACAATGGCCAAAGGAGATGAGATCAAATTCAAACAGACGAAACCCTGATCATTGGTGTGAATTTCACAACGACCACGGGCATAAAACAGCAGATTGCAGATTTTTGCAAGGAGAAGTTGATCACTTGCTAAAATAGGGGTATCTCACTGAGTTATTCAGTGAAAAAGGTAAACAAGCATATATGAAGAACAGACAGGAGCCTCCGAAACCACCCTCGCCTAAAAGAACCGTCAATGTTATAAGTGGGGGTGAAGATATCAATGGTGTCTCATATACCGCAGCTAATAAGACTTCCAAAATAACAATCACTCACGGGAAGCGGTTGCGACATGTACTGGAAGAAGAGAATATTACATTCAACGACGCAGACACCGAGGGACTCTTAACTCTGCATAACGACACACTGGTAATATCTTTACTTGTACATGACACTAACGTGAAACGAGTTTTGATTGATCCAGGTAGTTCTGTAAATATTGTTTTAATACGAGTATTGCGCGAGATGCAAGCGGAGGATAAATTGATTCCAAAAGCACATACTTTGTCGGGATTTGACAACTCTAGTGTGGTCACAAAAGGGGAAGCAATACTTACTACATTCGCAGAAGGCATCGTTAAAGACACCAAATTTCAAGTCGTATATATGAAAATGGCTTACAACATGATTCTTGGGAGACCATGGATTCATGACATGGATGTTGTTCCTTCAACCTTACATCAAGTTATTAAATTTCCATCTCCATGGGGAATATATCAAATCAGAGGTGATCAACAAACATCTAGAAGCATCAATTCCGTTGCAGATTCAACTGTTAAGGGTGAAGACAAATACCAATTACAGAATTTAGGTGAGGGGAACACGGTGTCAACCTCACCTGAACAAAAGCAAACGGATGTGGATTCAAGACCTGATGCCATTCAAGAACTGGAGGAGAACGAGAACATCAAAACAACGATAGAAGAGCTAGAGGCCGTGGTGTTATTTATACATTAGCCTAAGAGAAAAATGTATATAGGAGCTAATCTTAGCCTGGAGGTAAAACGTAAATTGATTGAATTTTTAAAAGCTAATGCAGATTATTTTGCTTGGTCCCATTCTAACATGACAGGGATACCACCGGAAGTCATGACCCATAAATTGAATGAAGATCCATCATATCCTCCAGTCAAGCAAAAGAAAAGAAAGCAAGGAACTTTCATGAATAAGGTGATTCAAGAAGAAGTTCAAAAATTGCTAAAAATTGGTTCAATTCGTGAGGTAAAATATCCTAACTGGTTAGCTAATATTGTTGTGGTTCCTAAGAAGAACGGTAAGTGGCGAGTCTGTGTAGATTACACAGACCTTAATAAAGCCTGTCCAAAAGATTCTTTTCCTTTACCGCACATAGATCAATTAATCGATGCTACTGCAGGGCATGAGCTATTAAGTTTTTTAGATGCATATTCAGGATATAATCAAATCAAGATGGATCTAGGAGATGAGAAAAAAACTTCTTTCATAACAGACAGAGGGACTTACTGTTATAAGGTAATGCCTTTTGGTCTTAAGAATGCAGGTGCAACATATTAGAGGTTAGTTACCCAAATGTTTCAAGAACATTTAGGTAAGATCATGGAGGTATATATAGATGATATGCTAGTTAAGACTCAACATTCAGAAGATCATATATCGCACCTGTCTGACACGTTTAAAATTTTACGAAAATATAATATGAAGTTGAATCCAGAAAAATGTGCATTTGGTGTGGCATCAGGTAAGTTTTTAGGTTTTCTTGTTTCTAACCGTGGTATTGAAGTGAATCCTGCACAGATTAAAGCTATTGAAGAAATCCCTGATATACTTTCAAACAAGAAAGAGGTTCAAAGATTGACGGGAAGAATCGCAGCTTTGGGAAGATTCATTTCTAAATCATCGGAAAAATGTTTTAAGTTCTTCTCTGCCCTTAAGAAGCAGGATCATTTTGAGTGGGATGAGGAGTGTCAACAAGCACTTAGGGATTTGAAAATGTACTTATCAAATCCACCTTTGCTTGCAAAACCAAAAGCTGGGGAGAAACTTTTCATCTACCTGGCTGTTTCAGAAGTCGCGGTAAGCGCGGTTTTGGTTCGAGAAGAACAGGGTAAACAATCTCCTATCTATTATGTTAGTAAATCTTTGTTAGATGCAGAGACACGGTATCCACAACTGGAAAAACTAGCACTTGCTTTAATCATGACATCTAGAAAGTTAAGACCATAATTTCAATGTCATCCCATTGTTGTAGTAACTGCATACCCCTTACGTAATATATTGCATAAACATGAATTGTCAGGGAGGTTAGCTAAATGGGCCATAGAGCTAAGTGAATATGAAATCACGTACCTACCTAGAACAGCAATAAAATCCCAGATATTAGCTGATTTCGTGGCTGACTTTAGCCAAGGGATGCAGTTAGAAGCAGAAAAAGAAGTACAAATACTTAATGGGGCTAATCCAGGAACATGGACCTTATTTACTGATGGCTCATCTAACGTAAAAGGTGCAGGATTAGGAATTGTTTTAGTACCACCTACGGGTGAAACTATTAGGCAAGCTATTAAATGTCATTCCGTAACTAACAATGAAGCGGAGTATGAAGCTGTGATTGCAGGTCTAGAATTGGCACGAGAACTTGGTATAAATCAAGTGGTGATCAAAAGTGATTCGCAACTCGTGGTTAATCAAATGCTGGGGACTTACACAGCTAGGGAAGCAAGGATGCAACAGTACTTGGAAAAGGTACGGGAACTGATAAAGCAATTCCAAACTTGGAAGGTCATACAAATATCAAGGGATGAAAATGTTGAAGCAGATGCCTTAGCTAATCTCGCATCCGCAGCTGATGTGGCAAATGATGCAAACGCTTCAGTTATACATTTATTTCATTCAAATTTCGAACCTGATAAGAATGAGAAATTTTAATAATTTAACTTGGGATTGGAGAAACAAAATTGTTGCTTTGTTACAGTATGGTACCGTCCCTGATGACAAGAAACAAGCGCATGCACTTCGAAAAAAGGCTGCTCGTTACTATTTAAAACAGGGGAACCTTTATCGTAAAATGTTCGGTGGTCCCTTAGCAAGATGCCTCAGACCTTCTCAAACGGAGTATGTAATGAGGGAAATACATGAGGGGCATTGCGGGAATCACGCAGGAGGAAGATCACTTGTGAGAACCTTGATTAGAGCAGGGTACTATTGGCCTAAAATGGAAGAAGAAGCGGAAAGTTTTGTGGCTAAATGTGATAAATGCCAGAGGTATGGTAACAATATGCACAGGCCAGCAGAATTATTACATCCAGTCATTACGCCGTGGCCATTTATGAAATAGGGAATGGATATAGTAGGACCATTGCCTCAAGCAAAAGGACAGGTAAAGTTTCTTCTCGTACTTACCGATTATTTCACTAAATGGGTGGAGGCAGGAGCATTTAAACAGGTGCGAGAAAAGGAAGTTAAAGATTTTATTTGGCGAAATATCATCTGCCGCTTTGGTATACCAAAGGAAATCGTATGCGACAATGGCCCTCAATTTATCGGAGCTCAAGTCACAGAGTTTTTTGAGAGTTGGCAAATTAAAAGGATTACATCTACACCTTATCACCCAGTGGGTATCGGGCAAGCAGAATCAATGAACAAAGTCATAATCAACAATTTAAAGAAACGATTAGAGGAATCAAAGGGTAATTGGCCTGAAGTGTTACCCGGAGTTTTATGGGCATATCGCACGACAACAAAGACGAGCACAGGTGAAACCCCTTTCTCTTTAATTTATGGAGCTGAAGCACTAATCCCGGTTGAAATAGGAGAACCAAGCATAAGGTTCTCACAAGCAACACAAGGATCAAATGATGAAGAAATGCGGGTCAATTTGGATTTGTTGGAAGGCAGGAGAGAAGCTGCATTAATAAGAATGGCGGCACAAAAACAAGTGATCGAACGATATTACAACAGGAAAGCACGCTTGAGATACTTCAAAATTGGGGACTTCGTGCTTAAAAAGGTTTTTCAATCTACAAAGGCAGCCAACGCGGGTAAACTAAGTCCAACCTGGGAAGGACCCTACAGAGTTCGAGATATTGCAGGAAAAGGAGCATACGAGTTGGAAACAATGGACGGGAAGGTGCTTCCTTCACATTGGAATGCAGTTCATTTGAAGAGATACTACTTCTAAGGAAAAACCCATGGTCAGGTATCTCCATGTTAAGTTATATTTTTTGAATAGTTAAAATTTTACTAACGATTTTAGATGATAGGCAAAACGCTAACCCGTACTAAATGATGAGTCACGACCTGTAAGGCAAAATGGAATAAACTAAAATTCCTAGCCCAGGGTTATAATTATTCTGATAGAAGTATACACGGGTTAAGTAGTCTTCATCTATAATCGCACCCCCGAGTCCCGTATGTATTTCCTTTTCAGGAAAAGGACCAGGTGAAGGAGACTATCAAGTGCTCGAGGCTTCATACTTCAACACTCAAACACTTGGGGAACTACATAGTATATACAGTCACGTGTATAAAAAAGGCAAAGAAGATTTAGAAAATCAAGCCTAGAAGAATCAAGTACGGAGTGAAAGTTACGAAGTCATGGCATTCATCATAGTATTCTTTCCCGTAAGAACAATGGCATTCATCATAGTATTCTTTCCCATGAGAACAATGGAGTCATCTCTCAAACTCTTCCTAATGTTCTGGAGTTAAAGGGACCCATGTACCCCAAAACGGTTAGGGTAAAGACTATGTACTAAAACGGGTTATA
>NW_017670646.1:478954-482734 GCF_001879085.1 Nicotiana attenuata | reverse complement strand
GAAAACCTCATTTGGGGTTGCCTCGAGTTTGTGTGCGCAGTCCGGGCGCGTAGCCGGAACGTTTAAATATGAATTTGTGAGAAAAATAATAAATTTGATGTTAAATTGATTGAGTTTGACTTTGGTCAACGTTTTGGGCAAACGGACCCGGACTCGTGATTCGACAGTCCCGGAGGGTCCGTAGGAAAATTTGGGACTTGGGCGTGTGCCCGGAATCAGATTCCGAGGTCCCAAGTTCGAGAAATGAATTATTATGTGAAATTATTTTCTGAAAATAATTAAAGAATTTAAAAGTGTTATTTGTTTAGAAGACTGTGCTGTTGGGCTCGTATTTTGGTTCCGATGCCCGGCACAAGTCTTAAATATGATTAAAGAAATTGCTGTAAAGTTTGGTTAGATTTGGACGTCTTTTGACGTGTTTTGGACTCAAAACTCTAAACTTGATGTCTTATGAAAATTGGAAGGAAATCATGGGTCTCGAGGCCTAATTTGATGATTACGATGTTGTTTTGGCGATTGGATCGCACGGATGAGTCCATAGGATGTTTTTGAGTTAGTGTGTGTGTGCTTGGTTTGGAGCCCGAGGGCTCGGGTGAGTTTTGAGTAGGTCCCGGGAGGCCTTAGGCTTGAAGTATCAGATGTTGCAGTGTTGCAGGCCCCAGCGCGGCTGCGGTCACTTCCGCGCGGTCCGCGCTGGAAGCCACGCGGCCGCGGTACAATCCGCGCGGTCCGCGTGGCCAGGTTCAGAGAGGTCCTCAGCCTTGGTTTGACCGGTGTGGCCGCGCACCAAGTTCGTGCGGCCCGCGCTGGGAGATTCAGAGAAGGCTCCAGGTGTAAGACACCAGCGCGGCCGCGCACCAAAATCATGCGGTCCGCGCTAGGTAGGTTCAGAGAGTCATATTTTTCCCTTCTTCGGCGCGGCCGCGGTGCTTTCTTGCGCGGTCCGTGCCAGTCCTTCAGCAAAGTATATAAATCCGAGATTTTCAATCATTTTACACTTTTTCAAAACCCAAAACATTAGGAGGCGATTTTCCAACGATTTTCACTTCTTCAAAACGATTGGTAAGTATTTTCTAACTGATTTTCTTTACTCCTTAACATCTTTAAACATCATTTCAACTTCAAAACAAAGATTTTAAATGGGGAAATTGGGAATTTAGGGTAGAACCTAGGTTTTCTAAAATTGGGGGTTTTGGACCTCAATTCGGGGTCCGATTCCAAAATAACTTATGTATCTAAGTTCATGGGGGGGTGGGTAATCGGGTTTTGGTCCGAACTTCGGGTTTTGACCATGTGGGCCCGGGGGCATTTTTGACCTTTTGGGGTAAATTGATGAAAAAGCTATAATTAGTTATTGGGTTCGATTTGTTTAGCACATATTAATATCATGAAGTCCTTATTGCATAGATTTGGTCGAGTTGGAGCCGAATTCGAGGGGGAAAGCGGTTGTGGAGGATTGTATTGGCCGTGAAAGTTGAGGTAAGTGTTTGGTTTAACCCTAGCTTGAGGGAATAGGAGTCGAGTCTTGTTTGCTAATTGCTAAATGATCGAGTACGGTGTATAGGCATGGTTACGAGTTCCTATACATTGGGGTCTAGCATGACCGTGAGTCCTTATATGCGAGTTGTTTGGATATTGTTATGCTTTCCATGCTTTTAATGGCCTCTATACGTGGTGGAAACCTTGTGAAAGATATTGTGATGGTGGAACTTCGTGGAGTATTGGCTCGGTCTGAAATACAGATGGTGAGAGCATATGAAATGAGAGTTGCATTAGAGTTTGACACGAGTGCTAATGAGAACTAGGATATGAAAATGAAAGAAAAAGAGAAATAACGATTTACTCTTGCATAGTTGTTATTGGTTGTTGGTGTACCCTTGTTGGGATTTCTTTCCAAATACTTGTTTACTCCCTAGCCCTTTATTTGTGACTGTTGCTTGGGCAAGGTTGAGAGGTATACATTACAGATCGGGTTGCACGCCGCAACAATAATGTTAAATGTGGATCGGGTTGCACGCCGCAACAGTTATTATTACGGATTGGGTTGCACGCTGCAACAATGTTATAATTGTGGATCGGGTTGCACGCCGCAACAATGATATATGTGGATCGGGTTGCACGCCGCAACAATGTTAAATATGGATCGGGTTGCACGCCGCAACAGTTAAAATTGTGGATCGGGTTGCACGCCGCAACAGTGGTAATTGTGGATCGGGTTGCACGCCGCAACAGTTAAAATTGTGGATCGGGTTGCACGCCGCAACAGTGGTAATTGTGGATCGGGTTGCACGCCGCAACAGTTATTGATGCAAAGGTGTTTAGTGTCGGTATTAGTTTCTTGTTCGCTTTAAATTGTAAGTTGCACCTAGATTGAATATTTCGGATTTACTGTTACTGTTGTAATCTCCCCACAGCATGTTTCCCCCTCCCATATTTCTAGTTGTTTGGTATTTTATTTCCGTGTATATTTGTAACTGCACAGGTTTATATGGTGTCCAGTCTAGCCTCGTCACTACTTCGCCGGGGTTAGGCTAGACACTTACCAGCACATGGGGTCGGTTGTGCTGATGCTACACTCTGTGCATTTTTGCACAGGTCCAGGTTTTGAGCAGCAGCAGCATTAGCACGGGGGCGCACCTTCAGTCCAGAGAGAGACCCGAGGTAGCTTGCAGGCGTCCGCAGGCCCGGCGTCTCCCTTCTATCTTTACATTTTAGCTGTCATCTCATTGTTCCCGAGATAAACAGATTATGCTTCTTTCAGACCTTGTATGTAGAACTCCTTAGATGTTCGTGAGTATATGACTCCAGTCCCGGGGTAGAGACATATGTGTGGAACTTCTGTATTTATTGATCATCTATCTTCATTTAAGTCTTCCGCTTATGATTTTAATTCTGTCGCCTTTATTTAATGTCGTTAATTGTCAAAAAGGGAACATGTGTTTAATGAATTTGTTAATTAAAGTTGGCTTGCCTAGCTCCGTTAGTAGGCGCCGTCACGACTCCCGATTGTGGGAAATCCGGGTCGTGACAAGTTGGTATCAGAGCTCTAGGTTACATAGGTCTCACAACTCATGAACAAGCTTAGTAGAGTTTGAGGGATCGGTACGGAGACGTCTGTACTTATCCCCCAGAGGCTGCCAAGTTAGGAAAAAATCTCCCCTTCGTTCTTTCTTGTCGTGCGGTTTGGTTTCTCAATGCTAATTGAACTTCTACTCTGTTTCCTCGCAGAATGGCGAGAACACGCGCTTCCTCATCTTCAGACCAGCAGTCCGAGCCCCAGGCAGCTCCCGCTAGGGGCAGAGGACGAGGCCGTGCTAGAGGCCGAGGTAGGGGCAGAGCTCAGCCCCGAGCAGCAGCACCAGCGGCGGAGCCCCAGGTCGGTTTTGACGAGGAGGTTCCGGCCCCAGCCCCAGCAGCGCCAGTGGGCCCAGCTCAGGTCCCAGAGGGGTTTATAGCCACCCCAGTTCTTCAGGACGCTTTGGTCAGATTAGTGGGCCTTGTGGAGAGCGTCGCTAGAGCGGGTTTGCTTCCAGTAGCACCAGCCACTTCTCAGGCTGGAGGAGGAGTTCAGACTCCTGCTACACGTACTCCGGAGCAGGTAGCTCCCCAGGCTCAGGTTCCAGTGGTTCAACCAGCTGTGGCAGCTCAGCCGGGTATTGTGGCTCAGACCGGCGATGGAGCGGCTATGTCCGCGGATGCTTTGTGGAGACTGGATAGGTTCACCAAGCTCTTCACCACCACATTCAGCGGTGCTTCTTCAGAGGACCCCCAGGATTTCTT
>NW_017670646.1:466283-477162 GCF_001879085.1 Nicotiana attenuata | reverse complement strand
GGATCGGGTTGCACGCCGCAACAATGTTATAATTGTGGATCGGGTTGCACGCCGCAACAATGATATATATGGATCGGGTTGCACACCGCAACATGTTAAATGTGGATCGGGTTGCACGCCGCAACAGTTAAAATTGTGGATCGGGTTGCACGCCGCAACAGTGGTAATTGTGGATCGGGTTGCATGCCGCAACAGTTATTGATGCAAAGGTGTTTAGTGTCGGTATTAGTTTCTTGTTCGCTTTAAATTGTAAGTTGCACCTAGATTGAATATTTCGGATTTACTGTTACTGTTGTAATCTCCCCACAACATGTTTCCCCCCTCCCATATTTCTAGTTATTTGGTATTTTATTTCCGTGTATATTTGTAACTGCACAGGTTTATATGGTGTCCAGTCTAGCCTCGTCACTACTTCGCCGGGGTTAGGCTAGACACTTACCAGCACATGGGGTCGGTTGTGCTGATGCTACACTCTGTGCATTTTTGCACAGGTCCAGGTTTTGAGCAGCAGCAGCAGCATTAGCACGGGGGCGCACCTTCAGTCCAGAGAGAGACCCGAGGTAGCTTGCAGGCGTCCGCAGGCCCGGCGTCTCCCTTCTATCTTTACATTTTAGCTGTCATCTCATTGTTCCCGAGATAAACAGATTATGCTTCTTTCAGACCTTGTATGTAGAACTCCTTAGATGTTCGTGAGTATGTGACTCCAGTCCCGGGGTAGAGACATATGTGTGGAACTTCTGTATTTATTGATCATCTATCTTTAAGTCTTCCGCTTATGATTTTAATTCCGTCGCCTTTATTTAATTCCGTTAATTGTCAAAAAGGGAACATGTGTTTAATGAATTTGTTAATTAAAGTTGGCTTGCCTAGCTCCGTTAGTAGGCGCCATCACAACTCCCGATGGTGGAAAATCCGGGTCGTGACCTAACTCACCACTCTCAAAACCACTAACGAAAAGCTGGTTAATCGACTCATGAGTGTCATGAGGGGTGGCAACGTCATCATCAGAGACAAGATTAACAGGCCCGGTAGGAGAAAGATGATGAGAAACTTTAGCTTCGTCAGAGACGATACGTCTCCGAACTCTTGGCCTTGTCACCAAGGAACCATCCTCCTCTTCTTCGTCGGAGCTATCATCGTCTGTGGTTTTTCTTTTCAGAAGAATATCCTGAGCACTTTCTAAGGAAAGTTGGGTTCCTGAATGAGAGGCCGCAACTGCTTCAGCAGTAACACCTCAAATAGCAAAACCTGACAAAGAGAAGGTTGAAAGTTAAAGCAATAAAGGGAAAAAATTTACATATGAGAAAGACAAAAACTCATATCGTGAGTCTTTACTTTCCAACCATGACGATTGGAAATCAATTTCCAAGACCTAGCCTCCATAGGCGCGATCTTCAATAATTTATCTACCCAACCACGAAAATTGGTAATTTCCTCCACAACTCCCATGGTTGCTAAAAAAAAGAGGGAAACAAAGTTAAAGAAATTGATAAACTCGAAAGAAAGAGGTACGAGAGAGATGAGACACTTACGTGCAAAGTTCCACTTCTCAGGGAAGGGAACATTTTGTTCACCCACTAAACTAACTGTGGGGGCAGCAACAAATCGGGCATACCAGCCACGATCCTTATCATCTTCTGGGCTCACCAAAACCCTCTTACTCCTAGACACTAAGGTAAAGACGCCATTACGAAAAAGTCTAGGGGAATATAGATGAATTAGGTGAGGGAAGGTGAAATTAACGTCTGCCGAATTGGCCAGATGCCTTAAACAAGCAACAACCCTCCATACCAGCGGGCCAATCTGTGCTAAACAAACTTTGAAGAAATGACAGAAATCGAGAATTACTGGGTCGATAGCTGGTTTAAACCCAAGAGTAAAAGGGTATGTGTAAACGAAAGAGAGTCCAGTCATATATGAAGTAATCCTTTGATTTGGATTGGGGATTACAATGGGAAAAGCGTTACTCCAGTGACAATCTTTGCGAACTATGGGAGCTAAAATCTCTGTAATCATAGTGGGGTAAGCATCGGTACGATCTAGACCAGAAACTTGGGTTTGAAGTGATTGTCTATCGTGGTGAAAAGATAAATCGTTAGGGACTATCTCTTCTACCAAGGGCTCCTGTAATGGTTCAGAGGCCTCCTTGCTCTTAGAAGATGATTTTTGGGTAAAAGAACCTCTAGTTCTAGAGGAAGAACTAGGGCTAGGAGAAGGCATGGCAGAACCGCCACCACGAGAGGATCCTAAGCTACGAAGTCTCCCACCCCTTTTATGTCTAACAGGGGCATTGGGAAAATTGACTAAAATAGGAACTCTCTTAGGGTTATGGTTCAAAGAAGACATGATGAGGAAGAAGAAGAAGTAAACAGAGATTTGCACAGTTCAAATGTTCGAGAAAAAAAGTTTTATGTGGTAAAAGGTGAAAGGTAAAATTGTATTTATACTGATGGGTGACCATCAAATGTAAAAGTGCAGTAATGGAAGGGTCACAATAATGGTAACTGGTACTTCATGAACAGTGGAGCCGGAAAGAAAGCCTGAGAAAGTGTTGTAAAACTGTGGAACCAAAAAGAAGATGATACGTGTCTAAAGCATTAAATGGAAGTGATAATTGAAGTGTCAACTCTGTCAGAGCATTAATGGTGACAAAAATTCTCCTTTAATGAATTCTACTTCCCAAATATTCAAACTGATGAATAAATGGAAAGTGGGAGGACTATCTGTATTGGGAAAAATTGTATTTATATATATATGGTGACGTGTCATGACACGTAGACTGGTCAAACAGTCAAAGAATTAAGGTTGGTTAACAGATACGAGCAACAACAGATACGAACAAGTTAAATGAAGAAGGCACGAGCAGTCATACATGTTTTCAATGCTCGTACCTATTCAAGACATTTAAAGGTCAAAGATCGTGAAGAGTCAAAGGAACGAATTTGACAGCAAAAAAGAGCCCAGATACAACATTTAATGAGTATTAAATACTGGAAACGTTAGAGAATATGTATTTAACGTATATGATTGCATAACGTAACATTTAAAGTCATTAATTGCCCATAATTGTCTTATTATGAAAAAGGTAAAGTCTGTATTCCCAAAATGGCTATAAAAGGCAAAGTCACAAACAACTGTAAACACGAAAAAAACACTATTGAATATACTTTGATTTATTTGCTGTCTGATCATATTATTCACAAATTTCTTTCTTTATATACTCTTTTCCGATTATCAGTAACTCGTGTTCTTCTAAATTCAAGCTTTGACCTAAAATCTAATTTTTGGTTAAACAAATTGATTCCGTTACCGGGAATCTGATAATCAACTATATCTCAGCTTGATTTTCTTTGTGGAATCAACTATGTCGAACAACAATGACAATATCCAAGGAAACCCGATCAATCAGCAAAATCAGGGAGATCCGCAAAATGATCAAACACCACGAGATTCACCACGACAATCTCGTGAAGGCACTCCTGAAAGATCTCACACAGAAGAACGAGGTCAATTTGAAAATGTTGAAGCTATGGATGATGCCTTACAAAAACTTATCTCTACTCAGGTCAACAAAGTTGTACAAGCTTTTGTTAGTCAATTACCTGTTGCTCCACCCACACCTACTCCAAATAACAATACTTTGGAGAACCATCGTTCTGGACTGGTTAATTCAGGCAGCGGTGGAAACCCCAGTGAAACACAGGAGGGAGACCCAGGTAATCCAATTAATTCTGGTTTGCAAAATCTAGTGCTAACATTGCAGAAACAGCTTAGGGAGCAAAACGACCGCATGGAACAAATACCCGGAGTACCACCCGTGATCAAGGGAGTAGATATAGATAAATATTCTCTACAGCCATGGAAGCCAAGTGCCGCCCCTCTCCCAATTCCAAAGAAGTTCAAGATGCCCGATATTCCAAAGTATGATGGGACAACAGACCCACGAGATCATGTTACTGCATTTACAACAGGAGTCAAGGGCAATGATTTGACTAAGCAGGAGATTGAATCAGTCTTGGTCAAAAAATTCGGTGAAACACTCACTAAAGGGGCACTAACATGGTATTCTCTCTTACTTGAAAATTCTATAAATTCTTTTGCTGAGCTTGCAGATTTATTTATCAAAGCACACTCGGGAGCTCAAAAAGTTGAAAAAAGAATGGAGGACATCTTCAAAATCAAGCGAGGAGATTCAGAGCTGCTCAGAGAATTCGTGGATAGATTTCAACGCGAAAGAATGACATTGCCACGAGTACCTGACAATTGGGCAGCCATAGCCTTCACCAGCAATTTGAATGAGAAGAGTTCAGAAGCCACGAGGCGACTCAAGGAAAGCCTTCGAGAATTCCCAGCAACAACGTGGAATGATGTCTACAACAGATACAGTACAAAGATGAGGATTGAAGAAGACATTATTTACGACATAAAATAGAAGAAAAAGTAAGCTCAAGGCGTGTGGAAAATGAAAAGAGATCCGGTAAAAACAGGTACGAGACTTACATGGGACCTGCGGGAAAGGACTCACGGTCAAGGCAAGATAATCAAAGGTACGATCACAAACCTAGAAATAGGGAATCAGGCTCCTCATCAAGGTTCGGAAACGATCAGAATACACGTGGGTCACGAGACGATGATGGAAGTCTAAAAGCAAGGTTCGGGGGTTACAATTTTAATGTAAGCACTTCTGAACTCGTAGCTGTTTTAAGAAGCATGGGAGATAAGGTACGATGGCCAAAGGAAATGCGATCGAATCCAAACAGACGAAACCCTGATCATTGGTGTGAATTTCACAACGACCACGAGCATAAAACAGCAGATTGCAGATATTTGCAAAGAGAAGTTGATCACTTGCTAAAACAGGGGTATCTCACTGAGTTATTCAGTGAAAAAGGTAAACAAGCATATATGAAGAACAGACAGGAGCCTCCGAAACCACCCTCGCCTAAAAGAACCGTCAATGTTATAAGTGGGGGTGAAGATATCAATGGTGTCTCATATACCGCAGCTAATAAAACTTCCAAAATAACAATCACTCATGAGAAGCGGTTGCGACATGCACTGGAAGAAGAGAATATTACATTCAACGATGCAGACGCCGAGGGACTCTTAACTCCGCATAACGACACACTGGTAATATCTTTACTTGTAAATGACACTAACGTGAAACGAGTTTTGATTGATCCAGGTAGTTCTGTAAATATTATTTTAATACGAGTATTGCGCGAGATGCAAGCGGAGGATAAATTGATTCCAAAAGCACATAATTTGTCGGGATTTGACAACTCTAGTGTGGTCACGAAAGGGGAAGCAGTACTTACTACATTCGCAGAAGGCATCGTTAAAGACACCAAATTTCAAGTCGTAGATATGGAAATGGCTTACAACATGATTCTTGGGAGACCATGGATTCATGACATGGATGTTGTTCCTTCAACCTTACATCAAGTTATTAAATTTCCATCTCCATGGGGAATATATCAAATCAGAGGTGATCAACAAACATCTAGAAGCATCAATTCCGTTGCAGATNCAAAAACTCATATCGTGAGTCTTACTTTCCAACCATGACGATTGGAAATAAATTTCCAAGACCTAGCCTCCATAGGAGCGATCTTCAACAATTTATCTACCCAACCATGAAAATTGGGAATGTTCTCCACAACTCCCATGGTTGCTAAAAAAAAGGAAACAAAGTTAAAGAAATTTGTAAATTCGAAAGAAAGAGGTACGGGAGAGATGAGAGACTTACGTGCAAAGTTCCACTTCTCAGGGAAGGGAACGTTTTGTTCACCTACTAAACCAATTGTGGGGGCAGCAACAAATCGGGCATACCAGCCACGATCCTTATCATCTTCTGGCCTCACCAAAACCCTCTTACTCCTAGCCACTAACGTAAAGACGCCATTACGAAAAAGTCTAAGGGAGTAAAGATGAATTGGGTGGGAGAAGGTGAAATAAACATTTGCCAAATTGGCCAGATGCCTTAAACAAGCAACAGCCCTCCATACAAGCGGGCCAATCTGTGCTAAACAAACTTTGAAGAAACGACAGAAATCGAGAATTACTGGGTCGATAGCTGGTTTAAACCCAAGAGTAAAAGGGTATGTGTAAACGAAAGAGAGTCCAGTCATATATGAAGTAATCCTTTGATTTGGATTGGGGATTACAATGGGAAAATCGTTACTCCAGTGACAATCTTTGCGAACTATGGGAGCTAAAATCTCTGTAATCATAGTGGGGTAAGCATCGGTACGATCTAGACCAGAAACTTGGGTTTGAAGTGATTGTCTATCGTGGTGAAAAGATAAATCGTTAGGGACTATCTCTTCTACCAAGGGCTCCTGTAATGGTTCAGAGGCCTCCTTGCTCTTAGAAGATGATTTTTGGGTAAAAAGAACCTCTAGTTCTAGAGGAAGAACTAGGGCTAGGAGAAGGCATGGCAGAACCGCCACCACGAGAGGATCCTAAGCTACGAAGTCTCCCACCCCTTTTATGTCTAACAGGGGCATTGGGAAAATTGACTAAAATAGGAACTCTTTTAGGGTTAGGGTTCGAAGAAGACATGATGAGGAAGAAGAAGAAGTAAACAGAGATTTGCACAGTTCAAATGTTCGAGAAAAAAAGTTTTATGTGATAAAAGGTGAAAGGTAAAATTGTATTTATACTGATGGGTGACCGTCAAAAGTAAAAATACAGTAATGGAAGGGTCACAATAATGGTAACTGGTACTTCATGAACAGTGGAGCCGAAAAGAACGCCTGAGAAAGTGTTGTAAAACTGTGGAACCAATAAGAAGATGACACATGTCTAAAGCATTAAATGGAAGTGATAATTGAAGCGTCAACTCTGTCAGAGCATTAATGGTGACAAAAATTCTCCTTTAATGAATTCCACTTCCCAAATATTCAAACTGATGAAGTGGGGGGACTATCTGTATTGGGAAAAATTGTATTTATATATATATGGTGACGTGTCATGACACATAGACTGGTCAAACAGTCAAAGAATTAAGGTTGGTTAACAGATACGAGCAACAACAGATACGAACAAGTTAAATGGAGAAGGCAGGAGCAGTCATACAAGTAATTCAACGCTCGTACCTATTCAAGACATTTAAAGGTCAAAGATCGTGAAGAGTCAAAGGAATAAATCTGACAGCAAAAAAGAGCCCAGATACAGCATTTAATGAGTATTAAATACTGGAAACGTTAGAGAATATGTATTTAACGTATATGATTGCATAACGTAACATTTAAAGTCATTAATTGCCCATAATTGTCTTATTATGACAAAGGTAAAGTCTGTGTTCCCAAAATAGCTATAAAAGGGAAAGTCACAAACAACTGTAAGCACGAAAAAAATACTATTGGAATATACTTTGATTTATTTGCTTTCTGATCATATTATTCACAAATTTCTTTCTTTATATACTCTTTTCCGATTATCGATAACCCGTGTTCTTCTAAATTCAAGCTTTGACCTAAAATCTAATTTTTGGTTAAACAGTTTTGATCTATGCTTACCATCCTAAATGCTTCCCTTCATTTTACATAACGTGTTTGATACTTTAATTGAATACGAATTTTTTTTTAAAAAAAAACTATAGTTTAAGAGCATGTCATAAAAAATAAAAAGATAATTCAAAATTAAAATTTATGATCTTAAACATATGACTACATCATTATAATTATATGAGTATGTTGTGAAGGGATATTATCGATAGGTTAGACATATTGAATTTCAAACTTATCAATTAGAGTTTGAAGAAACAAAATATTTTAATAATTTTCAATGAACATAGCAAACAAATAAAATCTGATATCTTATAGTTTCCCAACTGACCCCAAAAATAGCCAGTTGAATAAAGAAGCAGCTCCAAAATAGATCTCAAATATAAATGGATAAAAAAAATTGAAGAAGAATATATATGTAAACTTTGAGAATGCACATCGGCTAAATTTGACAATAACTTTAATATTATTTTTTCTCATAATCGTGGTGTTAGGGCCATCTTGCGTGTATCTCGATTAATTCCACGAGATGCACGCCGCCAGGAGAAATGAAAAGAAATTACCTATTATTTTTACTTCTACGAATTTGAACCTTGGATCATTGACCACTAGGCCACACCCTTAGGCGCAACAATAACTTTTATATCAAGAAATGCTTTTAAGAATACGAAGTTTGTGTACAATATTCATATCATCTACGTCACGACGACAAAAACTATTAAATTCTTTTTGTTTTGGGATCGGGAATTGGTTTTTGGCGATTATTGAAAAACGAAGCCATAAAAAAATTGGTTCAAAATATAAGATCTTAATTTCTCTTGTCATTTATTTCTATTTTCTCCTTTTACTTAACCTTTATGGTCTGAACTCAGCAAAATCCCAAAAAGCAAATAGAAAAAACAAGAATGAATCCAACGGTGCATGTAATTTTATGATGAAAGGGGAGAGGAAAAAAATATGTTTTTATACATTAGAATAGATGCATATTAAAACGGAGTTTAAGTTACATACATTGTTAGTATAATTTTTTTATTTTTTATATTATTAAGTTATTCAAATGATATCTACAGATGAGTTTCTTTAAAATATAGAATTTATAATCTTAAAAATAAGATAAGTATCTACTACTACATATAAAAGAATAAATTTTTTTAAAGTGGTATAGTATATAACTTAAAACTCTTTAAAATATTGGAGTATCTATTTATCGCAAAAGGTGCAACGCCCTAACAAAGGGCATCTTTCACATTATTTTCTCACCTATAGGCTATGGTAATGGACGTATACAAGTTGTGACAGTGGATGCAATCACATTCACCGTCTTTTTTTCTTTAAAGGATTTATATAATAGCATAATTGAAAATTATATGTTTAGCTACCAACGACAACGAGAGTTATGGTTGGACGAATAGGATCCCTCCATCTTTAATTAAATATTGGAGTTTGAGCTTGGAAATTAAAAAAAATGGTATCAAGCATTTTCTTTTTTGACTAAATTAATCGACGGCCTAAAACAAATATCGAACATCAAATGAGAAATATAAAAAAATAAAAAAGAAGAAGAAAACAACTGATTCTGCTTGCTTTTGCCTTTTTGCCTTGTCTTCACTTTTTTTTATTGGGTTGAATTGTCTGTTCAAGCACATGGGAACAACTATTTAACATAGCTTCATATTTAATGTAGTGCAACTTTGTTTCTTTAGACAAAACATCCATAATCTCCTACCATTAATTTAAGAAATTTTTACCTCCTATAGCAAAGGTTAACACCTTATTTATTTTAAATAAATACCATTTTAAAAAATTATATTCTATAGATACCTTTTAATGTTTATGGCAAAATATCTAATTTTGGTTACCTCCTACCCCTAAGCCACTAAATACGCTATTCAGTTACACTATTTTCTTTCTCTCTCTATTTTGATACATGTCATTCTCTTCCCTCATTCCCTGAAAACACGATGCTCAATCTCAAAATTCCTCTCACCCACATCACCTACCATTAGTCAAAAATCCCACGCTCTCTCCTCCCTCCTGCACTTTCAGACGACCCTTCAGATCTTCAACATAAGGGAAGGGAGGTTCAAAACACAGAAACAGAGAGAAAAAGAGAGAGGACACCGTAGATTTCGAGCCATATGAAGATTCATCTTCATTACTATTATTTAGTAAATAGATGAAGAATCGGAGTCAAAATTAAAACTTGGAGACAGTGAATTTTGAGCCAGAGGAAGACAATATGAGGGACGAAGATCTGCTGGGTTTATGGTTTTTGCGATGAAAAAGAGTTGCTGGTTCTTGGTTTTTACGCTGTATTTTCATGTATTTCATTGTCTTTTTTTTCATTGTAATTCAATGTATCTCGCTGTATTTTCATGTATTTTATTGTATTCACTATCTTTTTTTCATTATATTTCAATGTATCCCGCTGTATTCTATGTATTTCATTGTATTCACTATCTCGCTATATGCCATGAATGTATTCATATATTTTTTTAATTAATATAATTTATGTATTCAGATGTATTATAATTTCTCTGAAGATTGCTATGTTTTTGGGGTATTTTTCGGTTGAGAATCTTTTTTATAACTTGAAATACAAAATTTGTGTGTTATAATTGAGTTTGTTGAGTTATATTAGGAGTCTATTATGTTAATTGATTCACTTTCCGTTTAGAAACAGTGTAATCCCTTGTTTCACGCCGTGAATACAGTCGAATACAATAATCTGTCCAGCTGTAATCCCGTGTTTCATGCCATGAATACAGTCGAATACACTCGAATACAACAACTGATTAGCTAGACTTCCCTGATTCACGCCTATTTTTGCTACTGTATTCATGAATACAGTAGCTTAAATACATCTAATACATCTTATAACAATAGAAAACGTATCTACAATCTGTAATATAGCAAATGGTATCTATAGATAGCTAATTACCACTACAGGATAGTGCTTTATGAAAACTTCTCTTAATTTAATTCCAAATTTTGTAAACAGACAATGACCTAGCAATTAGGCCCACTATGTCCTCTCCTTTTTTTCGAGGTTTCTACGTAGCTATATTATAATAGAAACCTATTTACCACATTTATTTAGGTTCCTTATTAATTACTTTGTATATCTATATTTTCTAGTTATATGCAAAATCATAAATAAAATTTAAAAAAAAAAATTCAAGACCCCTTAAATCTAGCATATTAGTTACATGACACCTAACCCCATTTCCAATAATTTCCCATACATTTAAGATTCTTTCCTTTTCCAAAGGATTACAAAAACATCTTCTCTTTCTTAACAATCGCCCAAAATTATTCTTACCCACAGTAAGAAATTTCGTTTACCTACTGTTATCCCTCCCCCCCCC
>NW_017670646.1:460960-466263 GCF_001879085.1 Nicotiana attenuata | reverse complement strand
ATTGCAAATTTTTTGGCTTTTGAAATTCAATTTCTCTCTTTCTTACTAATCACCCAAAATCTCTATTTTTTATGATATAGTGTAGACGAAATTCAAAATATTGCTCTAGAATCAAGTTCTGGGTAAGATTTGAATCTTGTTTTCTTTATTTCTAAAATCTTTATTATATGTGACATGTATATGATACATCAATACCCAAAATAATATTCGATACAATACTAATACAATTATAATACGATTATACTAAAGTTTTAGTGTAGAGTTGTGATTGAAACTTGACGAAGATGAAGATCATAATTCGATCATAATTTTTCAGAAATGTATCATGATTGTATTATAATTGTATATGTATCATATTTGTTGCGAAAATTGTATTACAAATGTATGTTAGTTGTATATTCATTGTATATTGTTACGAGCAGTTGTGCGTTCGTGAAGAATTTCACAGTTTGTATCACAAGTATGATAATTGTATATTAATATATTAGTATTGTATCATGTACTATTTTGGGTATTAATATACCAGATGCAAGTTAGATAAATTTATGATACAAGTATGATACATTTATGTTTTAGGCATTGATGTATCTAATACAATTAAAATATAATTATGATAAAGTTATCATACAATTTTCATAAAGTGTCAAAATCTTTTTTTTAATAATATAAAGCTGTCGATGATGGTGGAAAGAGAGAAGATAGAGATTCTGGGATTAGATTAATTGATTTTGATGTTAAATAAAAAAGAGAAGAGAAGAGGAGAGGGGGGAAAAGGAAAGGATATAATTGAATCTCTTAATTGAAGGCACTGATAATGAGAAGGAACCTTTTAAGAAGCAATGTATACAATTTGTAAGAAAAACCTAGATACTTATTAAAAACATCAAAACAGAGAACATAGATAAATAAGTTTTTAATATAGTATAACTAGGTAAAAATTCATTTTTTTTCATTTGATGTTTGTTATTTGTATTGGGGATCGCTGATTAATTCGGAGCGTAAGACTCATTAAAAATGAAACTGTTTCATACTCGAATTTTTTCAATGTACGAACTTGAAATTTTTGTACATAAAGCGCCCCTTTAAGTTGTTCCCAACGATCATTTTAAGACCTTAACTTGCCATATGACCAGTCAGACACTTCTATTTAACACAGGTGTGTCTTGTGAACACTCGAGTTCAACAAGCCTCATGTGTGAGTTACACTCGCGGATGACATGTCAATCTGATAAATTATTGAATGACACGTGTATTTCTTAAATAGATTATAGTCTATATTAAGAAATAGTTGTTATTTTTAATTAAAAAATAAGAAAAAGACCCTACTTTTCCAAATCAGACCTTAAACCACATCAAGGAATGCCAAAAGGAGCAGAATAAACAAAACCAGACGAAGGTTTTAGAGGGTTCTTTTTAGTTTTTCAGATTTGGGGTCGATAAGGGAAACTGAAGGAAGTGTTAGTGGTTATGTGGTGGTGTAATAGTGGAGATTTATTGTGTTATGGATTTGTTTAATAGCGGATGGTGATTGTGGTGGTAATGGAATTTTTGTGTTTTTTCCTGTCATGGAGGGTGAAGATGGGTGAAGATGGAGAAGATAATTGGGGACAATATGAAAGAGGGGAGATTGCAGAAAATTTTCCGTTAAGTACTCACTTTTCCGGCCAAAAAAATTCCGGTGATGTTGCTTCCTTCTCTAATTTTTTATGCCCCTGTTTATAATGACTCCTGTGGGTTTGAATTTGAAGAAGTTCAAAGGCATGGTGGGTCTTCAACGGTGAAACAACGGCAATGCGATATCGCCACCGGTAGTCGGTGTAGAAAAGCTTTACAAATTTCGCTTGCTTTTCTTTAATCTTTACTATTATTGTTCTGAATGAGTTGTCTTTTCTTCTCTAACCCTTTTTCTCATTTTTCAATTGCTATCAGCTGGGTTTTTGTTTCAACTTGTTTTATTTGTTCGTCTTTTTTCTGAATCTATTTTCTAGATGGAGAAGATAATTGGGGCAACGCAGAAGATGGAGAAAATTGGAGGAGGTGGGGGGTCCACATTGATTTTAGGAAAAAAGAAAAAAGATAAACCTAATTTTCAAGATCTTCACACGCTTGGAAGTAAGTGTAACACACAAAATTTTCCATGTTAGCGGAAGGGGTTTAAGAGAATATATTTCTACCAAGCAGAGGTGTCTGTCTGGTCATAAGGCAAGTTAAGGTGTTCAAATGATCATTGGGGACAACTTAAAAGGACGCTTTATGTATTTCGCCAAGATAAAGAGATCATATCCTTTCACTACTCTCGGTGGTCCACTATGTCTTTTGCAATGTTGAAATCGCACATCAACGAACAATGGTCCAGAAGTCAAATTTGAAGTAAAGTAGTTAAAATAGCACGGGCTAGTCAATTTTCGGACTGGTCACAAAAATAGCTAGCATTTGCAAAGTCAATGAAAAATAATTACTATTTTGCTGCAATAGGGACCGGTCCAACATAATATATTGTAGATCAGTGCACCTGTGTATGAACTTCCAGCATATTATGGTGTAACTCCAACACGTGGAAAGTTTCAGCATAATATACTGGAGATTGAAGCACCCGTGTATGAACTTCCAGCATATTATACTGGATCGGTATATTATACTGGAACTCCAGTATATTATGCTGGAGTTCCTATATACTTATGCTTGAACTCCATTATAATATGCTGGAGTTCCAGTATACTTATGCTGGAACTCCAGTATATTATGCTAGAGTATTTTCCGGATTTTGAATAGTGTTTCGTTCAGATTTATCTTTACATGAAAATTGACTAAATTTCGATTACTTTGAAATTGCGGCTATTTTTGAATGACCACATGTAAATTTGGCTATTTTTGAATTTCTCCCAGTAAAGTATAGTTAAAGTGTAAAAGTGAACCCAATCTATCCCCAAGGATAATATTGTCCTTATAATATTTAGGTTAAAATCGTCGAAAAGCCATCTTGGTGATCCTCAAAATTAAAACCTTTAACACTTCTTTTTCTTTCATGAAAAAATGTTGAAAGTCAAACCAAATTAGCTTTTGTAGGGTAAAAATTCATTATTTTGTGCGTAGGGAGTAATCGATAAATTATTTTATACTTGCAAGAATGTGTAAAGGAAAAAGGAAAAATAGAGGGGGAAAACAACCTTATTATATTATTCTAACAAAATATACAAATTTAAAACCAGTATCCATTTAATTACTAACCATTAACAGCCATAAATGCTTTTGCTTTTTTGTATGCTATCTCCAAGTTTATTCTAAAGCGATTTAAATCCAACTTTATATTCTGTTCTCTAAGATAAATATCCATAATTTCCTTAGACCAACCCTTTTCTTGAAGAGCCTTTGGATTTTTTAGCACCAAACTATCTTTTTTTGCAAATTTGGCCACTAAACTGCTTTCTTTAATTCCAATTTTGTATTTCTCATAAACCAACTTCATATCTCTGGCTATTTTCCCAAAACAAAGATCTGAAACTCCTTCTGCACCAATTGGAATAATTTGAATAAATATTGAACCAGGACGTAGAAATAATGCATGTGTTAGTGCTGCTCCATGCACTCCAATCATTGCATGGCTTGAGTGTATCAATCCAAAAGATTCATGCAATGATGTGTTTTTTCTCGGCTCGAACAAAATCACCTCGAAACCAATCTGTTCTGCAATCAATTTTACTTCGTCCTGGTTCAGGATCAAACGTCCAACGCTTCCGTTGCGACTTGTTAGCACGAGCCGAGGCCGAGGCACAGGCAGAGGTTGAGACAGAGTTCGTACAGGCTTAGGGACGGTACCATATGAGGTAGCTAGAAATTTATGAAAATCTATTAGGGTTTTTGAGGTTGGTGTTAATTTTGGGTCTATGGTCATAAAACCATGAGACACTAGGCCAAAGGTAGCTTTAGGAAAACAATGTGTGACATTAATCTCCTTGTCAAGATTAATGATTGGGTGTTTGCTAAAGCTTTGTAGTAAATCCTTGTACTTTTGGACCCACCAATCTTCTAATTTTGAGATTACAAAGATGAAATCTTGATTAGGAAACAAAGAATTAACGGTGATGAAGAGTGGGAGGAATCCATCATTTATGTCATGGAAAAAATTTCCAGTGTACCCTCCCACACTGAATACAAGTGCTTGGGCTTTATGTTGGATCAAACATGTTGGGCTTATTGGGCCTGTAGTTAGAGTAATTTCCTTGATTCGGCCCATTGTGAAATTCTCCCATTTTCTTGGGTAGGGCCTAATCTTTTCAGGTATGAACTTTGTCTCATTCTTATTGGTTGGATCCAGGTCATAGAAAGTTGACTCAAATGGGTCAAAAACTGTTGGTCCGTTGATTGAGCAAATATCATAGAAATAATGAGACCTGTCGCAGCTAATTATTGACTTGGATTTTTGTACTGAAGAACCTTTGAAATTAAAAGCCAAAACCAAAGAATGATTGTCAAAAACTTTACATGTTACAATAGAATAGTAACAACAATCCAGTATAATTCTACAAGTGGGGTCTGAGAAGAGTAGTGTGTACGCAGACCTTACCCCTATCCTGGGGTAGAGCAGGGGCGGCCGCCGGCCAGACCCTGAAGCACTTGATTTAGGCCCCAAAAAGTTAAGGGCCCCAAAATTATCATTTCTCTACGTATAGCAGTATATTATTTATATAATTATTTCTTATTATTGATAAATTTATTTTTTTTATTGTCATATTAATGTTTGATAAGTCAATTTCTTCCTCTAATTAATATAACCAATCAATCTTATTTTACGTTTTTACTAAATTATATTTCTCTATTCATTAGTTAGTCACGTAACTATATCTAATAATCTAACTTATTATTTATTTTCCTTACATAAATTATAGTCTCTCCGTCCCAACTTATATGAAAGTGTTTGACTGGACATGGAGTTTATGAAATAAAGGAAGACTTCTGAAACATGTAATCTAAAATAGATCATAGAAATTTGTAGGCTAGAAATCATCTTGTTAAAGGTAAAAAGGAAACTCTAAAGTTGAATTGTTACCGAATATAGAAAGGGACTGACTTAAAAAAAGGAGTCGCATAAGTTGGGACAGAGGAAGTATGTCTTCTGGGTTTTCTCATTTCAGTTATGATGCAATCAATATTAGATTCATTTAATTTTTTGTACTTTATAAACTAAGTTCTCATTTTTTTCATTTCACATCCTCATTTGTCTATTTTTTTTAAAAACAATGCGCTCTCTCTCTCTCTCTCTCTCTCTCTCTCTATATATATATATATATATATATATATATATA